>NC_142857.1:21120000-21280000 GCF_061612785.1 Hesperophylax consimilis | reverse complement strand
ACCGTCAACAAAATAAGAAAATTAATTTATATATTTTTGAAAATTCGAAATTTTCTCTCATTGGGAATTCTAACATCAGTCTAACACGCTTTGGTACAATCAAATCTCCAATAAGCTGTAATCAGCTGGGGAGCTGCATACAAAACTGTGTAAAATTTATAAAATATATTTTTACTGATGTACAGATTTTTCCATAATGACAGAAATTGAATAGAATTTCACAGAACTTGAAAATTTACTTTGTAATTTGATGAATTTTTCAAATTCTATGAAATAACTGGCCCTAAATAAGGTTAAGTTGTATTGATTAACGGTCCAAAAAAAAATTTCTACGTACTATTAATATGTATAAGGAAAAAAAAACTGTAACTTCACCTTTATTTTGACAACTATACAAACGTGATTAATTGAGAAAATGAGTGATTTGTTCGATTATATGTCAAAACATGATTCCTAATGAGTTAATCACATGTATAATATTATTGGTAGAACAATATAAGTACGTTATTTTGACAACTATCCAAACACGATTAATTGAGAAAATGAATGATTTGTTCGGTTAAATGTCAAAACATGATTCCTAATGAGTTAAAAACATGTATCATATTATTGGTAGAAAGTAAGAAAGTTATTTTGATTAAGTATCTCTCTAAAGGGGATTTAGAATATTAAATGAGTTTTATTAAGTAACTGTCAAATGCTGGCTAAGTAACTATTTCATTCGCGTTCCATAATATATTTCCCTACCCTACAATTAATTAAATGTCACACCCAAAACCGTAGGGAAAACCAGCAGCTAAATATTATATTAATGGCATAAAAGTATCATTAAAATGAAAGAATTTTTAATTTCGTTATTACTGAATTTTCTGTACTTATTAGTTGACACGCATCTATATTTGAATATTTCTAATTAAAGAAATGTATTTTAACGATTTCCTCTGTTATAAACGAACGGAATAGTATTTTTACAATAATTGGGTTAGTATTACTTTGCGTGATTTAAAAAAAATATACAGCGTTTTCTAACAAGAGGTGTTATTTTGATATTCAATCGTAAAAGATCAATGGTTTCGTTGCTTGTGTGGCACGTGGCGCCGTCTGGTTGAAAGTAAACGTTGTCCAGATCAATACCATCCAATTCCGGCCATAAAAAATCATTAATCATCTCTCGATAGCGCAATCCATTCACCGTAACTGTTGCTACAGCCTCATTTTCCAAAAAGTAAGGTCCAATGACTCGGCCGGTTCATAAACCGCAACAGTCACACGTTGAGGATTGAGAGGCTTTTCAACAATAACTCTTGGGTTTTCCGAGCCCCAGATGCGACAATTTTGCTTGTTGACGAAGCCACCGAGGTAGAAATGGGCCTCATCACTCAAGATGATTTGGATTTCATTCACTTAATTTCATTCCTACTTGCAAGCATAGAGCTACAATAAGAAGTACTATTAGGTACTAATATCTCGTTGAAACTTGTTCCACTATTAGAAAGCGATACGCGGTGCGCGTAGAACGAATTCGGTAGATTTAGTTACAGCGTTGAGAGAGTTGGAGGTCTATTGGAGGAAAGCGGAATCTATTTTTTCGTTTTAAATCTCATCTTAAGAGGAAACGACAAGCCAAAAATATGTGTATTCTTGGTATACTTTATATTGTAGGTAATAGGCATTAAAATCGCTTGACAAACGCAGTCTAGAAACGTTCGATTTCAAGCAAAAAACTGGTTTTTATTTATTTCGTAAATAGTTTTATAAGAAAGCAAATGCCTCAATACAAAGAACTATTCCATCAAAACCGTGGTTTCAGCAATTCCCTCATTTTTCAAAAAAAGAAATTTCTTCACTCATTCGAATGAGGATCGGACATTGTTCCGTTCCTTCCCATCTTTTTAAAATTAACGTTGTTGACTCCCCAGATTGTACATTCTGTGGTCTAGAAGTGGGAACTTTAGATCACATATTTTTTGGTTGTCCCTCTCTAAACAAATATCCTCTCTTCTATCAAGCCTTATCTAAAATTGCCTCCCCTCCATTCAACATCTCATCTCTCCTAAGTCTGAACTCGACTCAAATTTTCATTATAATTTTGAAATTTGCCCATTTAAATAAAATTAATATTTAAATTCACCTTTCATTTCTCAATAATTTTAAATGATGGCCAAGAACACCCTTGAAGGGTGAAAGCCAGAAATAATGTTAAAAAAAAAAAAAAAAAAAGGTCCAATGACTCGGCCGGTTCATAAACCGCAACAGTCACACGTTGAGGATTGAGAGGCTTTTCAACAATAACTCTTGGGTTTTCCGAGCCCCAGATGCGACAATTTTGCTTGTTGAGGAAGCCACCGAGGTAGAAATGGGCCTCATCACTCAAGATGATTTGGATTTCATTCACTTAAGTGAATTTTAATAATTTCAATGCGTTGTTGAAGCGTGTATCGTTCCATGTTTATTAATGGCGTAGTTTGTACTTGTCAAATGTCAAAAAATGACAGCTTCAAAAGTAACATCTACCGAAATAGCGGGCTATTCAAAATAACACCTCATATTGGAAAACCTTGTATTTTATAATTATTTAAAATTTACTTGCGCACCCCGGGATTTGAACTCGTGACCTCCAGATCCGTAGTCGACAGCTTAGAGCTTTACCAGTCGACCACGGAAGCCTTCAGAATAACAATTATCAAAAAATGTTTCATTTTCATATTGTTTCCATTACGAACATGTTTCGATTATAAACCTACCTTAGTGTTCGGATTATCCCAATGTTTCGATTATACCCATAACTATGGTGATTCATAAACTGGAAGAGATGCACCTGCATTATACAATAGGTGATTACATAATTGAAGAGTTACTACGAACCGCTTTCTGAATGAATAATGACCAAATAAGTTTATTAGTACAAACAATGGTTTGCGTCAAAGCAAATAATGAACCGCGCTGTACATAATGTAATTAAGGCGATATTAATCGAGTAATTAAATTACGTACCAACTTACTTACAAACACGCTGACTGACACATAATGTAATTATTTGCGTAGTATCAAAGAACATGAGTTTCTTTTCTATAATATACAGTCACGGAGAAAACTTCCCGATAAAAAAATATTGCTAATTTATTAAAAAATCTCATCAAATTATTCGTTACGTTGTTAAATTGTAGACCATTCAAGAATGAATGAATTGATAGGTATCCGGATAAACTGCAACTAAAATACCAATGTTTTGTCACGATGTCCGAACACGTGTTCATAAAAGTCCTAACATTTTTGCATTTCGTCTTGATATATTATTAAGACAAACGTAGGTAGATGAACGCGTGTTCTGATATTATTACTAATTTACCAACACTTTATCAGGAAGCGGCTTGCAGTACCGTTTTTAACAGGATGACTAATAATTTTCATTTTTTTATAAGAGATTTTCAATAAATAAGCATTACTTTTTCTCCGTGTATGTCGTATATCTACACTATCTAGTGTAAAATTGTCCTAAGCAACAAATAGTAATTCCGGGGAATTCCAGTTCTATTTAAAGATAAGGAATTGTCTTTTACCATAAAATTGATGCCTTTTTGCTTTCATTCGAGAGAATTAGAATCTCTCAAATGAAAGCAAAAAGTCATTCATTTGAAGGTTAAAGATAATTCCATATACTTTAGTAAAACCAGATTCGAACGAACAAATAATTAACGGAAGAAGTAAATAGCGATGACCATATTGAAAGGAAAAATCGTATCATTAGTATTTATCTATCCCGACCCCAATTTACCTAAAATATATCTATAAATTTGGACTAATTCCAATCGGCATTTTTTTTTACTTTTCAGATTTCATAAAAAAAGTACTACCTAGCATTGCTGCTCGATTCTTTCCGAGATTTGAATTGAAAACATACCTAAAACAAACAATATGGCGTCTTGTCTTTCAATGTTAAATATGATACAAAAATATGACGTCTTCTATGGCTGTCTTATGGCGTCTTTTAAATACATTTTTTAAATATCCTTTTCAAATTAATCGCATAACATATTAGATTTTTTTCTACTTTTCATCTTTGTCCTTAATTAATAAAAAAAAATTATATTATTTCCAATCAAATTTCAACACATAAGTCATTAGTCACGCTACATGTTTAATAATTTTTTGAATTAGCATCCTTCAACTTAGGTCACCATGATTTGTAAGTAACATTAATGAAACAATATTGTTCATTCAATGCATTATTTTGTGAAATTTTTATCATTTTATAAAATTATTAACCTCAACACGGACTAGTCCTAGTGAAGTTAAAATTGAAATGTAAAGAATGATATATATCATGTGAATAAACAGTAAACATATATACAGAGGCGGATTTGCCCTTAGGCCTATGTAGGCCCGGGCCTAGGGCGGCCAATCGTGACAAAAAAGTCACAGATGATAACAAGAAATTACTTCCTAAGTACCTAAATATTCTACGTACGAAATAGCGATATGCAAGAGCGTGTTCACACACAGCACACAGCGCGACAGACGTATCCGCCGCCAAGACCTGGACAAATCTCACCCCATGAACCATGAATGATAATGGCAGAAAAATTAAAACGTTTTTGACCCTAGGAACTAACTGAAAAGTTTGGATACTCCTGGTCAATATGATGGGTACTGAGAAAGGGGCGACTACATGGTCTGGGGCCTAGGGCGGCCAAGACTGCAAATCCGCCTCTGCATATAAATGTAACAAACTTTTACATGTCATAGGTACGTTATCTTTTAAATGTATGAAAGAAACCATATTATGGCATCTTACCATTTCTCAGGTAAATATATATGTTAAAGCTCCATTACTCATGTTGCGAGCTGAGACTAGTTGCATTGGCCCATACATTAAATTTCAGAGCTCACGGGTGGAGATTTTTTGCTGCTTCATACAATATTTTTGATTAAATTAAGATCGATTATATCGAGACGGAACTCTCGCTCAAGCCAACTTCTTCAATTTAGAAGCCAATTAAAATTTGAAGTGCGCCCTCGACACTGAAAATTTGTTAGGTAACTATTTTGGCACGGACCGACGGTCGGGCAATGTTCACAGAAGTAAGGAAAGGAATAATTAAGACAGGATATTGATGAGGAAAAATGACAAGAATGGATTTTATCTACGTCGTATTGTAACATTTGTAAACACTGGCATGATTTTACAGTCAAGAGGAGCAGTTCACCGGTGAAGAAGTAGCTGTTCCAGACATACTGCATAAGTTTTAACCTGGGTACTTGAGAACTCTGGGCATATTTGGGCCAGATACACACAAAGTGTCATGAATAAGCTGCGAGTACTGTATATCTAGACAGGGGCGCTCTTGTGAGGTGTAACATAATTTGTGTCTATGTTTGGCCTCCCCTGGCGATGCAGCGCCTCGCAGATATTCGCAGATGGAAGGGTGAATTCGCTGCTTGAATGCGCCACAAAGTGGTCGGAATGAGCCAGCGCTTACGGAAATCCGAGAACACTCTCGTCTAGGCAGTCTAGTGGCACAGCGCGCCCTTACATCATATATAAGCCACCGTAATACAAGTGCTTAATTTCCTTTTTTGTATTAAGATTTTATGTCAGCACGTTTATATATTATATTGTATTGAGGCAGATAAATAGTATTACACACGCCGCTCTGTTCTGCTAAATCAAACAACATAATTATAATAATGAGAAGATAATATTTTCTATCCAGTGAGCAGCCGCTGCCTTTTAGGTGCTATCGAGATATTTTACCAGTTAAAGGGGAGGGGGAAAGATGGGTGGTGAATTAGGAAAAAGGATAGGAAAGGATTACCTGTCGAGGGTCTTGACGCAGTCCTTTAGGTCCCTCCCTCCGACAAAGTGCCCGAAGAAGGACATATTCATTATGAATTCAAATCCCCGATTTCCCAGGAGTTTCCTTGTTATAGCGAGGATCTGTACAAAACAGGTTATGTTTAAATAACAATATTAAAATATGACTAAATAAAATCTAGGCTGGTCGAGAAAAACTTGAAAAAAATCTAAAAACACGTTTAATCCGTGTTCATCAGATCGGTATCAGTGATTTGTGTGAAAGAGAGACGGGGAGAGACCGGCGCATGCGCAGACGGGAATTGAAGAATAAAGATGGCGGTTGTTCGTGTGTATAATAGTAGGTGGGTAAAATTATGCAAAACGTTTGTTTTGAATCCGTTTAGGTTCCGAAACGGTTGCCAATATTTCGCGGATTTTGGGGTAATCGTTAATCGTTAAAAATAAGCGTAACAAAATAATAAATAACTCCCGAAATACATCGTTGCGAAATGCTTCAAATAGACCACAAATAAACTATAATACCCCTCCCCACAACCTTCAGCCTCACAACATACCCCAATGGGAAATGCCATAGTCTCACTGGCCCCAGACAGTTGGGAACAGTTGGGACTATTCATATAAAAAAACAACTGCAAGCGGCTTTTCACGCCATTTCGTTCCTTTCCCATAAGTTGAAGTTCAGTTCAGCAGTTGAGCTCGCGTATGTATACGAAGTATTAGCAGGTAACTTTTGCAAGCAATCTTTGCAAGAAACGATAGACGTAGTTAGGTATATTAGTGCGTTATACCTAACATAATGGTGCAGCCGAGAGATCTGAGAAACCAACGGCCAAATACCCAAATGGTTCACAGATTGGGGTGCGAGCAAGATCTATTGGCAGTTGACTTGACGAACCCGAGCCAAAGACTGCTATTACATATTTGATAATAGTAGGTAGTACAAACAGCCTTTTTTTTTTTTTTTACAGTAATACCGCACAAGAGTCCCAACTGCTCCCGTCTGGAGCCAGTGAGACTATGGCATCCCCAATTAGGGTATGTTGTAAGGCTGAGGGTATTGGGGAGGGGAGGGAGATGAGGAAGAGGAAGGTGGGGAAGTACCTGGCTATTCAGATCTGGTCACCAAACACGGCTAAAGCCATTTCAAGCAACGTTTCAATTCTGAATGGTGGTCTTACACCAGGGCGATACTGAGAGTATCTTCCACTCTAGAACGTGCCGCAAATATACTATATATTATTTAAATTAATTAATTGTGAAATAACACAAATTAATCAAATAAAATTTATTTGCGCACGCCGGGTTCGAACCCGCGACCTTCGGATCTGTAGTCGAAAGCGTATACCACTAGACCACGCCGGCCGTCAACATATACTAGAAATTTAATAAAATTTAACATTTTTTCATTAGTATGGCAACACCGAGTAACACAGATTTTAGAACAAAATTTTGGAAGATTCAAATTCAGGTTAAGTTTGATTTGTGAATCTGACATGGCATGACAGGAAAAATGGCATAACACTATTTATAACGTTTTTATACCTAAAAAATGCTAATAGCGCCAACTTTCTTCTGCGTTGTAGTTATATTTTGATATAACGTATAATTCCAATCTGGGCCCACGCTTCAAAATCACAATTAAATAGATTACAATTATTCCAAAATAAAGTCGTTCGCACAGCCCTGGGAGCCCCCACGTGGATGAGACTCTCCCAAATCCACTGTGACTCCGAAGTCCCCCCCCTTAATGACCACATCATAAGTCTCGCGGATTCTTTTTATTCGGGCATTCCAACCCACACTAACCCTTTCATTAATTGTCTTGCCCAGTACGACGCAAATCAAAGATATTAGAAGAACGAGATGTGCTATGCGCAGTTCGTACTGTGTGGAATTGTTTTGCCGAGTGTCGCCGGTTTTGTTCACCAATACTACTGCACACCTTCGCTTGCGCTAAGGTATCCGCACTAATACATAGAACAGATTTCTGTGCGTACACGTCCCGATACCGTTCAAAGTACCCTAATTAGGTAGTACTCCGGCTACGGTCCGGCGGCCAACATAGCATATCTCGTTCTTCTAATATCTTTGACGCAAATGCTAAAACCCAGTATAAAAAACCAACACAAATCCTACGTAAATTACCCCCCTAATTGCAGGCATGTTTTATTGCAAAAAAAATTCACAAAAAACTAATAATTATCTTCCTACATAAAAATTTAAACTCGTGATGTAAGAGAAAGGGGCCCTTTTGGCCCGGAGCTCTGTATGCCACTATTTCAAAAAGTCAAAAAAAGTGTTAATTACAGTTTAAAATATTTTCGAGTGTGTGTCTGTGATTGTAACTCCGGTTCAATGATCGCGGATTTGTTTTGAATTTAACTGTCATTTTCAGAATTGGAACAGAACTGATTTGTCAAGAATTCAGACAAGCTATAAAGTACCTACGTACCCATAATTTAATTCTATTTTTTAAATATTTTTTTTTATTTTGTTTAAATTTATTAAGGTTTTTAGTTAATATTCAATACTTATGAATTCTACAAATACAAAAATAATAAAGTTCGAATATTTATTTATTTATTTAGAATTAAAGGCACAAGTGCCATTTACATACATGATAGTTATCGACAGTCATAGTACAATATAGAAAGAATAATTTTAAGATTATTAATTTATTTATTATATAAGTAAAAAAAGAACATATATTAGTACAAAGTTAGTAAAAGAAATGACGAAGAAACAAAAAAAACGTTCATTAGCGATCTCTTTAAAAAATGCACTGCCAAAATGTTTAATTAGTACAGCTTTTAACTTCAATAGAAGTATATTAAAAACATCAGTTAACATAGCATACGGGTTACCAATGGTAATACTGAACACTGACATTGACATTTTTGAAAGCATTTTATTCAGCTTTTGTATTTTTCCTTTCAATAATATAGGTGTGGCCATTTTAGGGTAGGTATACTATACTATATTATATTTGCATGGGTTGTATTAATACAATATTGTGCTTATATACCTTTCTTGAATTAATTGAGTTTGTATACTGACAAAACTATTTATTCATATTCATATTGCGTATGTACGGGTGCAAACAAATAATTCTTCTAAACATTTTGAAGCTTAACTTGCAAGAAGTGTTTTTTTCATAAAATAATTAAATTAGCGCCATCTATGAAATAGCAGATTATGAATTCTTTGAAGTAAACCCTTAAAGTCATTTTAAGCATTGCAGCGTCCTCCATTTTCGTTTAGAAATTTATTGACAGACTGTATGTATCTATATTGTTTGAATTAGAAGCTGCCCACTCAGACAGTACGGAACCGAAACATGATTCATAACATCTAGACTGGCCAAAAGAGCGCATCACTAGTGTCACGCCATGATGTTTTCTTTGTTTTCAACTGGCCACAAAAGTTATGTGAAGTAAAAAAGTTAAATAACTCTTTTCGAAATTCCAATGTTTTAAGGAAGTTTTTAGGTTAAAAAAATTTGGTGAAAATTGTTGGTACGGGAAAATAAATATTCTTCTATGAAAAAACAATTTTGTATGAGAAAATATACATTGGATTTTCGAAAAAAGTTTTTTTTCTTTTTTACTTCTACCATCATGAGGAATCACCTTCCAAAGTTAGCGCCCTTTCCCATAACAGGTTCGGTTGATAGCTGGAGGATTCGGCGGGAATTTCGACAAAAAAACGCCCTAAACTCTAGGATAAAATCAAAGAAATGTGTCGAGTCTTGTAGTCGCAAACGATGTTAGGATAACAATACTAGTTTCAGTGTAAAAATACGATTTGCAGATAGATTTCCTTATACTAAATATGCGTCGAAAGTGTGATTTGGATGTGAATTCTGTCCATTCAATGTCTTTTTTTTACATTTTTACATTTTACATTGCCCTATGTCATCTTTGGGGATGCTATGTGGAGGGTCTTTTTAGGGAAAGGAAAGAAGTTCTGTGAAGGAAAAATGTATAAGGTGGGTAAGAATATGAGGGTCAGTGTGTCCAGCCCAACATTTTGTGTACACGGTTGACATATGTCACAAGAGAACGGGTCGTCTTTATGACTCGTTCTTGAGTTCAACAGCTCGGCTGTGGAAAATGACAAAGGCCCCGAGGGAAATCATTTTCCGTAAGGCCTTCTGCGTGGAGTTGATGTTAAAAAAAGAGTTGACAGTAAAACAATTTTTCGAAGGTTTTGAGCAATCTTAGAGAGAGCTCTTCACATTGCTGAAAATTCCTGCAAAGCTTCATACAAAAATGTATTTTCAACAAGGTACCTATAACAATATCAATTAGTTTGTATTTTCCGACAGCAGCACTCCAGCCGACTTATAAGTCACTACCTGCCACTAGTTGTGTGAGTAAAATAAACCGTTTGTAACGTTCGCGTGTTGGAAAGCGGACATTTCAAACAGCTTTTATAAATTGGATAAGTTCGTTTTTCTAGGTGTAAGAACAAATTACGCTTCTCGTCAGAATTTAGGCCAAGATATACCCTACTCCCAGCTTTTTATAAAGATCGGTACATGAATACTAGCTAATAATACTTGGGTACTTGTGTACTGTGTAGGTAACTACATCGGATTATTCGAAAATTATCATTTCGAAAATCAAAACCACCCAGGATTCAAACAAATTACCTTCACTACATACCATGTCAGCTCTAAGACAATTTTCCTTCCTAGCTCCTAAAATCTTTAACCTTATTCCTGAAAACCTAAAAACCGTGAGTCAACCCCATTCCTTTAAAAAACAAATTACGAAATGGATCCTTACACACGGAATACATTACAACTACAATACCCATTCATTCTACACTCTATCAATTTAATCACCTTTCAGACAAAACATAATATGTATATCCTTATTCCCTAACTTAGGGGTATAGTATGTACCAAATATATTAGAAGAACGAGATATGCTATGTTGGCCGCCGGACCGTAGGCGGAGTACTACCTATTAGGGTACTTTGAATACTATCGGGACGTGTACGTACAGAAATCTGTTCTATGTATTAGTGCGGATACCTTAGCGTAAGCGAAGGTGTGCAGTAGTATTGGTGAACAAAACCGGCGACACTGGGCAAAACAATTCCACACAGAATGAACTGCTCATAGCACATCTCGTTCTTCTAATATCTTTGATATGTACATAATTGATTAGTGTAATAGATTTACCAATATTTATTTTTCGGAATAACTTTATTGAGTAAAACCTCAAATTGAAATATTTAATTATTGAAGACAATATTAGCGATTTCTAAACGAAAATCTGAAACAGAAAAATCAGAAAAGGATACGGTCACATCTAGGACACGAACCCAGGACCCTTGTCTTTCCGGGACACCGTTCTACCAACTGAGCTAATGGGACCCTATTCCCCTCGGTCACTTTTAACTGTATCATACTACATACAATAGGAAAGTCATTCCACGCGACAGCGTTTCCACGATGAATGGCGATCAGGAAAATACTGCACCTGCCTTTCAGATAATTTCGATAAGTTAAGTTTACTGCGTAAATTGACATACATAATTGATTTCAATAATAGAAATACCAATTTTGAAATTAATAAAACGTAAAAATTTATTTTGAATTTTTTCAATTTGTAAACAATGAGACCTGAAATGAGGACACCAAATGGTTGCATTGTATTCAACCTAACTTCTAACCAGAGACGTGTATAGTAATTTTATAGTCTTTAGCGATTCTGAGAATAAATCCAAGCATTTGTAATCCCTTACTGGTAATGCTATTAATGTGATTCAAGAAGCGTAATTTGGAGTCAAAGATAACTCCAAGGTCATTGAATTCAAAAACTCTTTTTAGATTGGCATTGTTAATTGAGTAGTCGAATAATAAAGGGGTTTTAGATCTATGGAAACTGATCGTTTGGCATTTGTTGATATTAAGATGTAATTTGTTTACGATGCACCATTCATAAAGTTTATTTAAGTTCATTTGTAGAGATAAACAATCAGAAGAATTACCGGTCGATTTAAACATCTTTAGATCATCGGCGAATAGAAGAAAGTGAAAATTATCGAAAATTAGTGAAATTTCATTAATAAATAGTAGGAAAAGTATTGGTCCTAGGTGGGAATCATCGATTATTTTGCTCCCATGAAATATCGTCGCGTTGATTTGGTCTTCCGCTAACGAGGAATGTTGGTACCTATATAGGCTTACATACATAATACTGAAAACATTATGTTTGTTCCCCCCACTCTTCAACCCCACAAACCGCCACTGGTGTGTAGGTAGAAACAAACGAATAGTAGCATGGATGAACAATGTTTACGAAACTAATGGTTTGCGGCCTTATCAGATCTTCCTTTTTTCTAATATCTGCAGTAAGCCTGTAATAAATACACAGCGAATAATTTGGTAATTTGCTAGAACCGGTTCAGACAACTGGTTGATAACAAAATAGAAGCCTCGTGCATAACCGGTTGATAAATTATCATTTTGTAACGTTACCTTTTTAGAGCCACGTTACAACACTGTAATTGGAAATATAACAATTTCAAGGCATCATCGATCAGTTTAAAACCGCAGATAAATACCTAATCTCTTCAAAACCGCATATAAAAATACGGTAAACATTACCAACAGTGGATGGCTGGATAAATATTTTCATGAATTCGATGAAACTAACGGCTGGTTTCTCTAACCAACTCTGCAAAGTTAAGGAAACACATAATTCCATTTCACCAACATGATTTACTAAGCGTTCACTCTGAGCCAATGAACAACCAAAAGTATAGCAACGAAAAGTTCAATAAAGTAAAATAAAATATTTTTATACTAGTATAACTAAATTCTAGACTTGTGGAAAAAGTTGATAGATGTCACACATTAAAATAAAAATGGATATATTAATCCGAGACACACAGTCAACAATGACTGAATCTTTCTGTCTGTCTTTGATTGTCTCCAATGATGAATTAACATAAGTAGATTCACACTTCATCAAAATTTACACATCTGCCCTGATGATGGTCAGCGTAATGCCATCCTAAACGTTTGCTAAAGAAGGAGGAAGCGCAAGACGGCATAGTGACCTAATAAATAATCATGATAATCTATTGCTAAAACACTGGTCTGAGGCAGTCAACTCTTAGATCAGCAACATCATCAGCTGTAGGCAGACTGATAGAACCTAAGCGCAAACCAAATACTAAGTTTGGTGATCGCGCTTTCAGAGTATCTGGGCCGAAGGCTTGGAATAAACTCCCTCCGGAACTAAGATCCATAACAAGTCCAACAGAATTCAGGTCTAAACTAAAAACGTACCTTTTTAAGCTGTCGTACCCTTAAAACTCTTAAATTAAATATACCATTCCTAAGAGAAAGTCCAGTTATATTCAATTTTTCAATGAAGTCCTAAATCCTGTATCTAAATTTCGCCAATAAACAATTAGATAATTTTAATTACGTGTTAATCTCAAGTGACCTACCAGGTAAGTATTGTACTGTATATTTTCTCCATAAATAGTTAAGTAATAACATAGATCACTGTAGAAATGTATTATAAGTTTGTACAGCGCCCTTGAGGTGATTTTGCACAAAAACGGCGCTATACAAGTCATCCAATTATTAGTTATTATTATTGCGGTGATCAACCAAATAGGTACATATTATTATTGCGATCACTCTACAGCGTGAAGTAGATTAGGTGAGGAAGCCAAATATTCAAGGGCTAATCAACTGAAGACTATAGAGTTGACGAAGGGTGACGCACGCCGTCATGACATAATATTTATATAATAGTTTGCACTATGTTGTTGGCAACACTCAATGAATTTAATTTCTTTATTTACAACATGACCACACAATAATAATAATTGATTGAGCGTAGCGAAGTACTGTTTTAACACTCTGCATTTCGTGATTTGGTAAATTTGTTTGTATATTTGGTCAATCCTGTCAAGATGGTAGCCGTGTTTGATAGTACCTTTTTACTCCGCCGGAGCGCATGAGCGTTTACAATCAACATTACGCGGAGTCACAAAACTATTAGTAATAAATGTTTTACTATCTTTCTTTTTTTTACAATTAGAGATAGTGATATAGCGCAATCCATTCACCGTAACTGTTGCTCCAGCCTCATTTTCAAAAAGTAAGGTCCAATGACTCCGCCGGACCATAATCCGCACCAAACAGTCACCCTCACTGAGATCTCCCCTGCCGATGATTTTATTTACATATTAAAATTTTAAAAATAAAGTACAGAAGAAACAGAATAATAAAAAAATAACACTCTCAACTGGGAATCGAACCCAAGATATACCATAGGGGTCCTAATTATTATAGTCATTTTTAAATTCGCAATTAACAATATTATCTTGCAACTAATTATTTTACCTTTTTGTCAGCTATCTTTTCAAATGATTACAAAAGTTTAGAAATGGTTTATAACCTAGATAGTGTCTCGGATAAACATATCCGAGGTTAACATATTTTTCTTGATCTTATGTTATTATATGTTCTCATAAGTATGTACAGGGTTTTCCAATAAGAGGTGTTATTTTAAATAGCCCGCTATTTCGGTAGATGTTACTTTTGAAGCTGTCATTTTGACATTTGACAAGTAGAAACTACGCCACTGATAAAAATGGAACGATACACGCTTCAACAACGCATTGAAATTATTAAAATTCATTTGAGTGAATCAAATGCAATTCATCTTGAGTGATGAGGCCCATTTCCACCTCGGTGGTTTCGTCAACAAGCAAAATTGTCGCAACTGGAGCTCGGAAATCCCAAGAGTTATTGTTGAAAAGCCTCTCTATCTTCAAAGTGTGACTGTTTGGTGCGGTTTATGGTCCGGCGGAGTCATTTGACCTTACTTTTGCGAAAATGAGGCTGGAGCAACAACTGTGAATGGATTGCGCTATCGAGAGATAGTTAATGATTTTTTATGGCCGGAATTGGATGGTATTGATCTGGACAACGTTTACTTCCAACAAGACGGCGCTACGTGCCACATAAGCAACGAAACCATTGATCTTTTACGATTGAATATCAAAATAACACCTGAAAACACTGTATAAGTGTATAACCTTCAAGAGTTATTAAAGAAAACTTGTACGGTAAAAAAATAATTAGTTTGTTTTAAAAAAACAACGAAGCGTTTACGTCATTAAAGATATTTTGGCGGGAAAAAGTCGATATTCCTCCCTCCCAAATTCAAGGCCGTCGGTCGAGATAACAAGCCGATTACCGTCATGCAACAACACTCGAATTTTCCGATTAACGTCCGCTGGAAGTAACGGCTTGTAACGATAACGGATAACGGATAACGGATAGCGAATCTCCCTAGTGGAGTGTGTGCCATGTTATTACACCGCAAAGCACTCGAATGCGGAAAATTAGTTTTCGTAACGCGTCATGTTAGCAATCGAGCGGAGATAAAATAATAAACGTGTACAGATGAAAGAAAACCTCACTTGTCGGCGAAAATATGAAAAATTTCGGTTTTTCCTTATATCAAAACTAAGTATAGATTAGGTTGAGTTTTTAATTTAATTAATTATTAAAAATAGGACGACATCCATATCAATAGACGAGTCAATCAGGGAAAGGAAACAAACCAAGTTGTGAGGAGCGCGGGACGCGCCCCACTTTCGGTGATTTGCCAATAAATTAAGGCGATGCCATACGTAGTAATGCAAAATCATGTGTTTTTGGTTTGAAAATTTGGTCGCCTAGATATGTTTCAGATGCTTTAATTAAATACTGCGAGTAGAATACATCTGGGCCTTTTAAATAATCGAGTATTTTTTAGATAAGTCTTTTTATAAGCCCAGAAAAAAATCATGTAAAGGCCTATTAAAACTGCTTTAAAGTTCAAAATCTCCCACTTACGAACCCATGTTCGGTTATGATTTTATTGTATAATGTGGCAAATTAAGTTATGTATAAAATGATCGAAAAAAAAATAATATTTATGCCTGAACATACACAAAATAAAATAAAAGGCACTTTTTGGCCATGTTTTTTTCTTGCATAAATCAAAACAGGCGGATGGTGTTAAGCGGGAATTTAAACTTTATCACCATCTACGTAAGGGTTGTTATTGATAGCGGCTCAATTTAAAATATTACACGACGTAGTGCATTGCCTTAATCTGACAGCAACAGGCAAATCGCTTTGTAATATCATCGTTCGGTCCTCGAAAATAAAATCTGTCAACCAATTACCAGTCTTTTTAACAATGGCGCACCAAGTGCTGGCTGCGTAAAAAAACTTAACTGCTATCCCAAATTGGATAAACAAAAATTCGGGATTGTGTAAAATTTAATATTTTATTACATTATGTAGTTAGACACATTAATTTGCCTACCTCACTCAATTTTCAATAATTGGCGTCGCTATGCCAGGCGATTCGTTTAAGAACGAACATTCAAATCCTGCGCAGAAAAGACCGCTATTAGCATGATTTTGAGCGAGTTACAGCATGTGTATCTGCAGCTTTATGTTCAAGCCTAAATAATAATTCAGCGTTTTTTTTAGCCTAGAAACATGATGAAACTTGATGCATGACGGCGATACAAAAATGCTCGTCGCTCGCCTGTGACGTCAGGTCTGTCGCGGACATGCTCGCACATGAGTGGGACGCTTTAAGCTCGCAACTGGTGTCACGAGGAAGCAAGGGGCGAGGGGCGTTCTTAATAGTATAGCCGTTTCACCCGTACACATATTTTTTGAGTGGCTATCTCTTTTTAATGCGTTCCGTTAATTTAGCTATGTATGATGTTATTTGTAGCCATTTCATTAATCCGCACAAATTCGTTGTGGCTATTATTTTTTCGTGCATTTCCTTATTCGATTTCAATCTGGAAACAAGAACGTACCACATTTGTTGTTCGATTAGTATGAACATAACGCGTCTTTGTATTTACGCCAATGCCTAGAAATCGACAATTGATCTTCATTCACGAGCGATTCACAAATTTGACATAGGCACTTCTAGCACCAAGTCCCTGAATAAAATAACAAAAATGAGTCGTCTCAATGTGGCATAAAAACAGTTTGATAATGGCCTTAAACGCCGAAGCAGCTGTAAGAACAATAAAAACTTTAATTCTCTTGGCTATAACTCAATAATAAAAATATTTAAAAAAAAATTAAATTAAAAATAAAATAAATTTGGTTAGGTATTCTCAAAAATTCATTTTTATTCATTACTATGATCTCAGAAAATGATAATAATATCAAAGATTTGTAAAATGCTCCGTAGTAAGCGTTCAAAAAGATGAAAAAGATGGTTTGAAAGGGAGATGTGTAAATACGAATGTTAGAGGGAGAGCGCTAATATTTAATAAAACACGACTCGTTTAAAATAGAGCAAAAATCTCTGGACAAATTCCTAAGTTGCATTTAAAGATACACTGTGATTTTTTTCAAACCTGTAAAATGAAATAAAATGTGAAATAAAAATAAAAAACAAAATAAAATGTGTTTTTAATATTTTTTAGTGTCTGCTTTGCGATTTTTTTCTACTGAGAGAATTTCATATAATTACCTTTTCGGCTCAACAAATGTTTAGACATTATCTTAAAAAATGACACATATTTTTCTTAGAACTTAAAATCGTAAAGGATTTAAGAAAAACATGTTATAAATCGGTAGATATTCGGAATGCAAGGACTAATCGAAAAGATCAGTTGTAAAAGAGTGAGCAAATACATTTAATAAATAAACAAATGAATTTAATGTAGGTATCATTTGAAATCTATTCGAATTAACCTGTAAGTAATTTATTTTAAATTGACTAACCATCAACGCCATTTGATTACTCCATCAATGGTGACAAGTTAAAGATCACACGGTTTAAATTGTCACCTGAGGCCTAATCATTGAAATAATATTAAGTGTACATTTTTAATTCACATTATTTGTGAGGCATCAAAGGGAACATAACGCACATTAGTAAAGTGTGGGAAAACCTTCATCGATCGATATTCTAATGGGACTAATTGTTGTAATGTTGGATCTAATGACTTCAGAACCAATTTCTAATGACGTCTAGATGTCATAATGAAAACTGAAAACAATCCCACGAAAGTAGTGAGAATGCATTATGTCAGCGCAGTCAACAAGAATGATTATTTAATTAAGTACAACATATTTAGATAAGAATTCAACTGCCTGAAGCCAATGGTATGATATTTTCCCTGTTTTTTTTAATCTCGAAATTTAAGTATTTATTTACTATTTTTATGTTGACGAATACATTTTCTATGACGATTTATAATGTGCCATTTGCGTTTTGCCGCCAAAACGGCATGTTCGTTGGTGACAGTCGTCTTACAATATAATAATGTTTTTTGACATAATGAAGTTGTAGCCAGTTGGAACCGTTTCGGAATGTGTTGTTTTAGATCGTTTTGAAATCAATAAATAATTATTTAAAGGATTCATATTATTAATATACTTGACAGACCGCTTATACTTTTTGACACAAAAAGAGAAATGATTAGTATTTTTTTACATTAGTTAAAACACTGGAAGCCCTGAGGAAAAAATCCCTCAGTGGCTATGTCATCTCTGGGAATGCTGTGTGGAAGGTCTTTTTATGGAAAGGAAGGAGAGGAAGTTCTGGGAAGGAAAAGGCCATAAGGAAAAATCCACACCTTATAACTTTGTATGAGGTGTGTGTAGACGTATGAATCCATCCCTCCCACTGCGGTGAGAGGCGATGGGTCGAGAGAGTGCGGCTGAAGATGACAAAAGGTCTTCCTCAACCAGTCTCTGCCGATTCGGCCCGCCACGCAGTAGGTGGACAAACGCATCCGCCGACAAGACCTAGACAAACCACACCCCATCAACCTGAGCACCCTCCTAAGCCCCCTAAGGTAGCGAACCACTTGGGGTGACCTACGGCAGGGGTGTTAGTTAGCCACTAAATCGTTACCGGGGCGGCGGTACCCATACCTGCCTACAAAATGGGAAGAGAGATTGAGGTCTTTAACAACTTTCGTTTCTCCAATCTCGAACGAATTCATTTGCACACGAATACGGCTTCTTTCAATTCTAAGAGCTTCGTTATTTCATCTCCGTTCGTTAATAAGCCAGTAATTTTGCATAACGAACGACTGTCGGAATCATAATATATTATTGTGCTAACCGTGCTCGCAAATAACTGACCATAGATGACACTAGTAAAAAAATATCAAATCCATGTGTTTTAATATAGAAATAAACGATGCCGTAAATCTAAATAAATGATACTTTAATAAAGAGAGTTTTGTAAAGAATTTCAAGGTTTGTTGGCAACGGAATAAAAGGAGATCTGTTTAAATTCAGCGGCGTATCCACGGCTCGTATAACTGCGTGGCGGGCTGGATTGGTAAAGGCCGGCTGACGGAGACTCTTTCGCCTCTCCAGCGATGCAAAGCTATAGGTCAAGAGAGTCCCTTTACCCATCGCCTTGCACCACATTGACAGGGATGATTCATGCGTCCCGGACACACCGATCCTCGGAATCTCATCCACCCCTTTTACTATTTTGCATCCCAAATCTTCCTCTCCTCAATTTTCTTCACACAGCACCACAAAAACGCCATATGCCCTAATAAAAATTAATATAAAAAAAAATATTTTAAAAATGTAGAACGATATACCTACGTAGGTACACATTATTGGTTAGTTCATGTGTTGAAAGTATCTTTTTAAAATCGTTATTAAATAAAAAAAAACCTAATGAATTATGCTTATGGTCAATATTCTGAATGACAACGCCACTGTCCCATGCACATTGATTAAAGTCTAATGCCAGCGTAGAACGAAACTAGTTTTCAAGTTCAAATCACAATAATTTTGGCAAAGCAATTTTTTGCCCAAATCTGAATAGAAATAATATGAACGGTGCCGACTGTCCAATAGGGAATTCTCTTCACACCAAAAAATCACTTATTATTAATTATTCACATGTAGAAACACTTCAGACACAAGAATACATAGTTTTTATAATTTTCAAAAATCATTTATTAAAGTTATAATGACTTTAAAAACAGGCGCGAACGAAATATTTCAATGCAGCTAAAAACGCCCGGTGATTGATCAAGCGTTCAAGGGCGAACGATGACGTCACTGTTGACCGGCCCGAGTAGATCCTGCAAACCGATGGCGGCGGCAGCGGCAAAGGCGTGACGTAGCACTTGTGACGTAGCGGTCAAAATGGCGCATGACCGTTTTCAGAGCCGAAATAGCACGCAATTTTTAAAACAACTACAAAAAATTGAAAATGCATTTAAAAAAAAAGAAAAAAAGAGGCACATAATAAAATAATTATCTTTATTGAAATAAATTATTTACAAAATGCACGAGAATTCCCTATTGAAAAACGGAGCAAAATGAGTCATAAAGAGGTCAACTGACACTGCGAAAACTTTAATAATTATGTAGGTACTCCCAACTCCCACAGTCAGCTGCAAATAGGCCGACGACAAGAAACTTAAAACATCCATAAACACACAGGTAATATGTTCACTTCTTTTATTTAACTCAGATCTGTTAAAGTTCATTCTCAATTTCTTTTTGAATAATTGAGTTATGTAATTGTCATTATGATACAAACTAACTGACGTACACCCGACGTTGCTCGGGATTATGAATGCTTTGAAGTAAAGTTTTGAGGTTATGAATTCTAGTCGAATAGAAAAAGTTTACTTTTATGTTTTTGTTTCACCTGATCGTCTTCCTCGTCGTCATTCTGTATACCACATTATTACTATTAAAAAAACTCCATTGTATAGACATTGATTGGACTCCGTATCTCATTCCAGTGCAGAGATAATGTGTTAAGTCTTCCTCGGACGTCTCCGACATCTGCTACAATTCAAACCATTCTCTAAGTACTCCTGACACTAAAAAGATAATTAGAACAAATTCTCAGCGAAATTGGTTCAGTACATAGACATATGAATATTAGTAGACCTGCCCTAAGTGATTAAAAGCGTATTATCCCCACTCCCCATACCGGTTCCATTGGAGCCGGCTGTGCTCGCGTATGGCCTCAAGTGAAATTTGAAAACGTGACGTCATCATTCTTGTGCGAACTATGGTCGAGGCATCATCGGTTCATTTTACGAAATAACACGGCAAAATGTTGACTTGTACTATGAAAACTTGTAAAAATAGATGTGAAAAAGAGAATAAACCCAATTGTCGTATTACATTCCATATATAAGCATTATTTTACATTATTTTAAGCATATTCACATCGTATAATATGAATCAGTTGTTACTATCACATCGAGAAACGTCTGGACGCGAAACACAAAGCTGGTTGGTTGCTGGGAAGTAAATTATGAACATTTATAAAAGTGTCTTAACTAAATACTTAAACGAAATATTCGACTCTAAATGGAACCGAATTTTTTTGCCGAATTTGGACTTCGCAAATTTGTTCATAACGTGGCGAGTAATTTGCGCTCCCATGTAAAAATGTCTATTCATTCAAAAGCAGATTTTACTTTTAAGAAGTAAATGGTGATATTATAATGCGAGATGCCTATTTACTGTCAGATTGATTTATTGACGAATCACAGTCAGCTTCACTCCCTTCGTTCTTCAACAGTTGATTTTACCCCTCGCCATTATCTTCTCGTCTATTAATTCCTATGTCTGTGGTTCAGTAGTTTTTTGAGTCTATAGGGGACACACAAAGAAACATTTATTCTTATTTAAATATACATATTGAAGCTTGAAAATCGCATTCTGTATGGTTTTACATTTTTTCAGCATTCATTTTGTTTTCATCCTTCATTGTCAACAACCCTGTTTGAATTCACTAATTATGTTACATGTTTACACCACAATGTGTTTGATGGAATCCGATATTCACGAAACATATTTTCACTACACATATATTATGTAAATATTTGGTGTTCATCCACGAATAAAGCCGACTGTAAGAGCGGCAAAAGGGTTGGTCACGGAACATAACGGAATATTATTAGCGAATGGATCGATATACCACGTTGCTGAAGCGTACTGTATTCAGCAGTTGCCATGGCAACAGGTCATAATAAAATATTATTGATTTATTATTTATGCAAAATGTGATTACAGCGAACTAGACACACTTATCATGTATAAGCAGACGGCCGAAGGAGGAACTAACGAACAAAATGATTTTTTTTAAACCCAGTTTATTTTGTATCCAAAATATCTACACTAGCGATCCACTGACAACGACTTCAAAGTTGATTATATCGATTTGTACACATTTCCGTTCATTTATTTTATGTGACTGCTTCCGACTGTCCGGAGCCAGTGAGACTGCGCCAAAATGACTGGGGTATATTGTGGGGATTGTGGTCACGTCTAAAGCCATTTAAAGCAACGTTTTGATTTTTCGCCAGAGCAGTACTGAGAGTATCCATGATCTATGAACCACTGTGATACCTAAAATTCAAAAAAGAATATGATTTTTTCCTTAACCAGGCTTTAGTGTTATTTATGTCTTTATAGGGAGTTATTTTTGTCTTCATATGGAGTTATTTTTGTCTTCATAGGGAGTTATTTTTGTCTTCATAGATAGTTATTTTTGTCTTTACGTAGAGTTATTTTTGATTTTTAGTACATCTATTTATATTTCACTATTCATATGAGTGTTTAAATTCATCTATTTATATGAATAAATTCAACTCTTGGAAGTGGAAATTAAACCACTTACCTACATCCGATCGAGCTGAAACTCGGCACATACACTCGTTGTCGATGACAATGAATTACATCAACACTTGGTGGCAATCACGGATGACATTACAGCAGTTAATATATGAAATAAATGTCGGTCCTGATCGGGATTTGGCGCAGTTGTTAGCGCGGTTCAGTCCGTGGGGAAGAAGGTTCAATCCTCTGTCAAACCAATTTAAATGTTTTTAAATGCATTTCGGAAGTTCACAACAGTTTAAGGGTCAGTCTCTGGGGAGGAAAACAAAACAAAACCGACCAAGATATGACGAAAATAAGTCGAAAATTTAAAAAAAAAAAATTTAGAGGTAAGTTTATTGTATTAATTTGAAGTGTTTGACAGTGTTAAACTTTTTGCTACAATACGCCACGAAGGTCGTCATTACCGCGCTTGTGTTGTTTGTAGTAGGTACTACAAATAACTGGTTAGTTGATAATTATTACATTGTGATTAAGTGCAATTACGTACCTCAATTTGTCATAGATATCAGAAGTGTGGGAATGTACCATAAATAATTATGCATTCTTAATATATCTTACATGAGTTGTCATAGAATTAACTGAGGACGGGTTGTTACATAAAATTTGAACAATTCATCAAATTTTAACGTGAAATTTTCTAGTTCTGTAAAAGACAGATTATGCTATTATTTCATTATGGGCCTGTTGCTTGACAGAACTGAAATAATAACAGGGCTTAAATAGAATTTTCACAGAATTTGAAATTTGATGAATTGTTCAAATTCTGTTAAACAACCTGTCCTTAGAGCCGGTTGTTTTAGAATATTTAGAAACATTAATCGTGACATCGCTTAAGGCGAAGCTTAATGCCAAATCACTATTTTGATTAATCTTTATAACAAATTGGTGTACATTATGAATATATGCTTTAGACAAATTGAAGGTTTTCCTATCGCTTCGCTTGAGTAGAATATAAATAAATAAAATAGATCACTCAACAAAAAGTATAAATGTAAGCTACGAGGGTACTAAAAATGTGAGCTAAATATGAGCTACCGCTCGTACTAAAAAAATATTTTTTTAATAGAAATGTATGAAAGCATAAAGCAAACAACTTAAAAAAATTGTAGTATTATAGCTAAAATTATCTGTGCAGTTTCACTTGATTAACTTTTTTGCTTTCTTATAAATTATTTAGAAAATAAATAAAAACCAGTTTTGTGCTTGAAATCAAACGTTTCTAGACTCCGTTTGTCAAGCGATTTTAATGCGTATTGCCTACAATATAAGGCATACCAAGAATATACACATTTTTGGCTTGAAGCTTCTTCTTAATGGAGACCTTACAAACGACAAAAATTCAAAATATTGCCGATCAAAATGCGATATTTAAATATCTCATTCTAAGAGTGCGTAGACCTTGTTTACAACTCAAATTAATTATAGTATAAGTTATGTAGGGTAATAGCACGTACCCGAAAAACTTTAACCAGTAACTCCTAAGCATATTTGGATTTAAAAATGTAGATTGTCTTTTTTCTATCCGATCATTTTTTTTCATTAAAAAAATACCACACGTCGCCACTGATAACACTGCTACACGTCGCAACAGATCACGTGATCCGCGCACTGTCTCATCTGTACAGTGTTGTTAGAATGAGACGGAGCACATAATATCACTTGATGCTCTAGGTTGTACCCAGTGGCGACGTGTGATAATAATTTATAATTTAAACATGACATAGTTATTTTTTAACTCCAAATATGCAAAGGAATCGCTGGTTAGTCATTTGGGGATGTGCAGATATAACCTGTATTAGTTACATACAGGGTGTATCGACAAGTACCCGACAAAATTTAACCAGCTATTCCTCAGCACATTTGGAGTAAAAAATGTTATGGGCGCTTTGCTGTCCGGTAACATTTTTTTCCATTAAAAACAAAAAATAAATAAAAAATCCACACTCCGTCACTGTCATTTGCATTGTTTCTCGTGTTCAACAGCTGTTATTAGCAAGTGTGTCAAAAAGTGTCCTCGCTCTTTCGTATACACTAAATAATAATAGTTAAAAATGAGACGAATGGCGCCGTGACAAAGGATAAAACATTGGTGACATGTGGTGAAAATATGGATAGTAAATTTTTTATTAAAAAAAAATGTTACCGGACAGCAAAGTGGCCATAACATTTTTTACTCCAAATGTGCTAAGGAATAGCTGGTTAAAGTTTGTCGGGTACGTGCCGATACACCCTGTATAAGTTAAGATTCAAAGGTTAGAATATATCATATATTATCATCAGTTCCATTATTATCGAAAATATCAGTAAGTTTTGTACGGGTGCACTTGAAGTTTGATTACAAATAATGGGTAGTATCTTTGTCTAGTTCAGATAGGAGTAAAATTAAGTTGATATTTGAGAAAAGAGATGAATTGTGTTTTAAATGAGTTGTGGATTATCTATAATATTATTTTTTTAGAAATAGATTATTTCCTCAAGCAGATTTAAATATCCAAGTGCATTGTTTGCAATCACATTACTAATAATATCAAGTGTATTTGATAAGGTTCTAGGAATTACTATTGGATTGACAGTGTGAATTGTGCGACATTGTATTCTACAAGATTTCTCTGAAAAAGGCAAAGTGAATAATTGTGTAAATCAATAACTAGACATAATTAACCATTACGCAGATTCCCCATAGAGATAGGTACAGAGGATGGACTGCACAATACTACCTTGCTTCATTCATATTCATACATACACTTCTGTTATTCTGACTCACTCTATCGTGTCATGTCTTTCTCGGGCGTCCTGACTTCCTCTACCATTCAAGTTGGCGTCATATATTCTCATTGTACACATCACTGCGTTTATTCAGTATACATGCCTCAACAATCCGAGCGTCCCTTTCTTTCTCATTGTACACATCACTGCGTTTATTCAGTATACATGCCTCAACAATCCGAGCGTCCCTTTCTTTCTCATTGTACCTACACATCACTGCGTTTATTCAGTATACATGCCTCAACAATCCGAGCGTCCCTTTCTTTCTCATTGTACACATCACTGCGTTTATTCAGTATACATGCCTCAACAATCCGAGCGTCCCTTTCTTAATCTTACTCATTAAACTAACGTTAGCCTTGCATTATTTTAGAATCTCCACATTTCTCACGCGATCATACATGGTTTTGCAACATGCACGCCTCAGGGATATCATTTCTACAGTTCGTTTTACTTGTATCTTTCTTCTGCCAGTTCCTTGCCACACTGCCTTAAATCAGGGTTGGTACCAGTACTCCACTGCGGACTGCAGCACTTATCTACATCAAAAGTTTTACTATATTTACCACTTCTAATTTGTCCAATCTCATTATTATTTTGTAGCCTTAGAAATATCATTATTTTATACACACGATTTATTGGTGAATCAATCTGTCAATAACGCAACACCTCGGTATTTTTTCATTTCATATGGTACTGTAAAACCTTTAAAAGTGAGCATTGAATTAGATGTTTTTAAAATATTTAATTTCATCCATCTACCCCCTCCAAATCTTGTCTTAGAAAGAATAGGAAGTGTTAAAAAAAATATAATTTTGCGCACCTGCGTGTGACGTCACTATTTCCACTGGGAAAATATCATTAAAAAAGCATTGTTCATTCTTCACACAGTAGTTCATACTAAACAAGATCTACAGGCGGGAGTCTATTTTAGTACTCGGGCCCAAGCACTAGCAGCAGCTGTGACTCGAATTCTTGGCTAAACTTTGAGTGATCTTTAGTCATAATCACTTTTCTCATCGTGAAAGGAAAACGTCTGTAGACTGATAGTTTCCAAAATAATTGGATTGACAGACGCTGCGAGGGAGAGGATAATATGAAATGTGTGAAAACACACGCTCATACCGCAAAACACCGTGTAAATATTAAAAAAAAACACATTATCGAACCTATCTCTTGCTACAGCCCATCGATGTATTGTTTAGCACCACACCTGTGTTTTGTACAACACTTTTAAGTAGACTTCATGTGCATAAATTATATTATTGGTTATTTTTTATGGGCACTAAATCGAAACACCTTTATCAACAGACAATTACTATTTCGGTCAAACCAAGTCGACTACAGCCGGTGAAATTGCATATTATCTATATTTCTAAACATACAATTACATATATAAATAATATAACGTTATGATTTACGACTGTTATGAGTCACAAACAAATTGCAAAAGATTTAACAATTTCGCAAGCGAAAACATTCTAAGGGCCAGTTGTTTCACAAAACTTATTATTACTCACAGAACAACTTTGAACAATTTCAAAGTTAATACTCAAGTTCTATGAGTGTTCTATTATTATTAAGTTTAAAATAAAAGGCGTTAGAAAATGCATTATAATTGGCTTAAATTTAAACAAAAAAATGAACAATTTATATTGGAATACAAAATTAGGGTACAGATAAAATTTAATATATTGAACCGAAAAAATATTTTTTTCTGATTTTTAATGTCATCATAAAGTAGAAAACTAGAAGTGCCTTCCATACAAATTTCAATGGAAATTAACTATCTATCTAACTAAATATTTAAGACTCGCATCCACAGACATAGGAATTAATAGACGAGAAGATAATGGCGAGGGGTAAAATCAACTGTTGAAGAACGAAGGGCGTAAGGCTGACTGTGATTCGTCAATAAATCAATCTGACAGTAAATAGGCATCTCGCATTATAATATCACCATTTACTTCTTAAAAGTAAAATCTGCTTTGGAATGAATAGACATTTTTACATGGGAGCACAAATTACTCGCCACGTTATGAACAAATTTGCGAAGTCCAAATTCGGCAAAAAAATTCGGTTGTATTTTCAGAGTCGAATATTTCGTTTAAGTATTTAGTTAAGACACTTTTATAAATGTTCATAATTTACTTCCCAGCAACCAACCAGCTTTGTGTTTCGCGTCCAGACGTTTCTCGATATGATAGTATAATATGTTTCTAAAACTGATCTATATTATACGATGTGAATATGCTTAAAATAAAGTAAAATAATGCTTATATATGGAATGTAATACGACAATTGGGTTTATTCTCTTTTAAACATCTATTTTTACAAGTTTTCATAGTACAAGTCAACATTTTGCCGTGTTATTTCGTAAAATGAACCGATGATGCCTCGACCATAGTTCGCACAAGAATGATGACGTCACGTTTTCAAATTTCACTTGAGGCCATACGCCAGCCCAGCCGGTTCCAATGGAACCGGTATGGGGAGTGGGGATAATACGCTTTTAATCACTTAGGGCAGGTCTACTAATATTCATATGTCTATCCTCGCATCGTAGATCTCTATCCCATTTGAATTTCGTAAACACAGTTTTGTATTGGAAATTTAAGGCCCAATTGGCCAAATATTTGGATCAAGAAACACGTCCACATGGCGTTTCTCGTGTTTTTCTTTATTCTATGGCTAGCTGACGTGTACCCGGCGTTGTTGGGGATTATCCTTAGGAGATAGACATAGCTATATCATCGCGGACTTTTCTGTAGGCCTTTTTAAGATAAACAATTCTATTTTGATATATCTCCCAAGGTTTAGCCAGCGTTAGCAATGTATTGCCCGTAAATCTATTTTTACTTCTTGATTATAAAACATCGATTTTTCTCTACTTTCTATAAATATAATATGCATGTATCATATACGTAAACCTTTCGGAAGAAATTCTCTAAATGGTAGTGAAAATTTTATCAAAATCCGTTGCGTAGTTAAGAAGAACTAAGCACAAACAGAGAGACGCGGATAGCGACTTTATTTTATGCACTATTTAGTTAGAGAAGAGAAATCAAACTCGCAAATAATTTTCAACTGTGCGGTATCATAATTTAAAAAAAAACGTTAGACTGGTGTACTATCAATCGAAGTAAGCCTCGTAAATTCATATATATATACGATTTGTTTATATTAAACATGATTAATTATTTAATCATGACCACCTGTCGTCTACCATACTGTATTGCATTCCAACGTTTGCTATCCGTCTAAATAATACGAATAATATGTACCTCTATCAGACGGATTGCCCGTTTTTGCATAGAGTCGAGGGTTTTTCTGATATCATGGGGTCTTTGACCAGAGAAACACGTAAAACATTGGTAGAAATGGTAGTCTTAAGCGGCCGCTACACTACTCGCTTCGACGCTTCGACGAAGTCCTCGACGAAGTTAGCCGAAGTTCGAAGTGCGTGCCCACACACTCGTGCAACTTCACGAGTAACTCAGTCCAGCCAGTCAGTGATTGGTTTATTTATGCCGTGACGCTTCGAGTCCTTTGACTCGGGCGCATTTACCGACAACAATCGGAAGTCGGGCGAAGCGAAGCGAAGTTGCCCGAAGCGAAGTGAAGTTCGTGCCCACACTATCGTATTCGGTCAACTTCGATCAACTTCGCGAGTAGTGTAGCTGGGCTTTTAGACTCATCATTGTTCCCAACCATCTTGTCAGCGAACGAACTGCTGGCTTTTGTGTTTATTCCCTCCTACAATGAGTTTCTTTAATAATATCTAATAAGTAGAGCACCGTTTTTGTAAAAAATCAACCCAAAGGCGTGGTGTAAACATTACCTACAGACACATTTCATGTTCACTCCGTATTAGACTTAATAAAAAAATATTTTTTATAATAAAAAGAATATACACCTAGTGTAATATAGGGTTTTCCAATAAGATGTATTATTTTGATATTCAAAGAAAAATGCAATTTTCTAATATAAATGATCGAATGTTTATTTCATTATAAAGAGGAAGGTATGCCGTTAATAGTGAAAAATAACATCAGTCAAATGACAACCACGACCACGCCTACAGGACCATATCCTTTTCATGAAATTTTCCATAACCAAATCGCAAGTGGCTGCCTTATGTCCTCGATAGCCTCACGAATTCCATCTTTAAGGTCTTGAATCGACGCTGAGCTGTTGGCGTAGACCTTCTCTTTCACGTGGCCCCAAAGGAAGAAGTCGCAAGGTGTTAAATCACAAGATCTCGGTGGCCAATGAGATAACACGGTCCGGAAACTTTTTCCGTAAAAGATCAATGGTTTCGTTGCTTGTGTGGCACGTAGCGCCGTCTTGTTGAAAGTAAACGCTGTCCAGATCAATACCATCCAATTCCGGCCATAAAAAATCATTTTATGGCCGGAATTATATACACATAACACCTCTTATTGGAAAACCCTATACTTTTCTAGCAACTGGAGGAGGCCCACCACTTCCCCGCCCTGTTTTAGGTACAAAGTTGTAGAAACATTTCTAATATTATAATTCGTCTATCGTATGCATTTGAGAGTATAAATATGTATATGTTTTATATGTTTCCTCCGACGGTCTTCATGGTCGAGGAGTAAGGCTCACGACTAGCATGCTAGAGGTCATCGGCTTAAATCCCGGCGTGCGCAACTAAATTTTATATGATTAATTTCTGTTATTTCATAATTTACTCATTTGAAATAATATGTAGCATATTTGAGCACGTTTCAGCGTTGAAGATACTCTCAGTATCGCCTTGGTGTAAGGACAGCCATTCAGAATTGAAACGTTGCTTGAATGGCTTTGGCCGTGTTTGGTGACATCAAATTATCATATTGTAGTATGTGCCTTTTTATGTGATTACCGCGCAAGAGTCCCAACTGCTCTCAATCGTCTGTAGCCATTGTATAATTGGGTTACGTCGTGAGGTTGAAAGTATCGGGGATGGGAAATAAGTAAGTGAATAAATACCCAGAGCTGGTCACCAAATACGTCTAAAGTCATTTCAAGTAACGTTTCGATTCCGAATAGTGGCCTTTTATCAGGGCGATTTCGCACGCTTCAAATATATAATGTATACATTTTTAGAAACAAATGGTGAAATAACACAAATTAATTTAATAAAATTTACTTGCGCAATAATTTGTGCCCGTAACCTTCGGATTCATACCCCTTAGACTTAGAGCCTTACCCCTCGACAAGAGAGGCCATCAAATCAATAACAATCCTAAATATGTACATCAGTTATCGTATAACGGATAAAAAGCAATAAAAAATAACGAACATGTCCGTAAAATGAGCAATGAGCGATGGCCTCTGAAGTGAATTCGTCAAGCGAGGAAACGCAATCGCAATCAGCGATCTGGCCGCACAAATCACAAGGTACGAGGTACCACTGAAGGATATACCGATAGAAGTGTATATTGGCCATGTCTCTGTGCCCAGAGTAGGCTCAATTTTATCTAACTTCTGTAAAACTGATCAAACATGTGGAACTGGACTAACAACGCACACATGCACCTATTTCTCGCCTTCATACATTTTTAAATCAATTCACCTCAAATATCGACATATTAAATATAAGTTACTTTTTGTGATGTATGGTAAAAATTTGGGTATTCAAGCGATAGATGGCACTAGTCAGAAAGCTTACGCCAGAGACCGACAGACGTCGCTAGAGTGTAGCAATTGCCTGTGGGATATCAATAAACAGTGTAGCTAAATCCAGACTTAATTATTGTAACGTAAATATACGCAATTATAGTAAAAAACCTTTTACTTATCACAGAGTTCCCAACACACTAAATCTGCAAGTAAAGGCAGATATATAACACTTTTATAAGAGATACCTGAAGTTTTTTTATTATATAATTACTAGCCAGTTGAACCACATAACTGGAATAATAACAAATCTTGAATATAACATTCACAGAACTTGAAAAAAAAACTATGAAATTTGATGAGTTATTCAAATTCAGTGAAACAACCCGTCATTAACATTTGAGGGCAGTCTATGAAGTTATTCAGAAATTTAAAAGGCATGAGAACATCATTAAAAGTTACTAGGGTAAAAAGCAGCAGACAAACAGATTAGACATTTTTGTTCTGAAGCAGATATCAATAATAAGATTGAGATTATCTCAACTGTGCTTTTTTTTTAATGAGTGTTTTAGCATATTTTTTTTGTAACCTCACAGAGATCTTCCGTGCTGAGGATTTCATTTACATATGATTAAAATGTAATAATATGGATAATAGAAAGTAATTATAAATAAACTGAACAGTGTTTTTTCCGAAATAATTATAAATATATATTACATGGTGTTTTTTTGTTCAGTTGAGTGGTTTCAGTTTCAGTCTATATTTGGTGTCATTATATTATATATTTCTGATTCCCCTATATTTTGTTTCCAGCTTTTTATTTGAGATTTAAATTGATGTGAGTTTCGAATTGGAGTGGGATATTTTATAGAATTTAGAGTTGTTGTAGAGTATTGGACATAACTTCTTTGATATTTTCAATGCAACTTACGATGTACTCGTATTATATTAATTTTTTTAATCTTTAGTTTTTATTTTTGTTATTTATATAACTTTAATAAAAAAAACTCTTGTTATCTCTGTATCATGCAGTAAATCATGTAAAATATAAAACCATGAAATAGCCCATCAGGGCACTTACCCCTTATTATGCACGTATTTTGAATGTATTTATACAAGCATTGGTACTAACGCTGCATGGCAAATACCATGCATACCCATAGCCCCATGCATACCCATGCCCCCGCATACCCAATTTCTACCGATTTATAACAAGTTTCACGAGTTTTTAAGTTCCATAAAAAATAAATGTTATTTTTTAATATAATATCTATACTATTGTTATGCCGAAACGTTAATTATATGAAATTCCCTCGATAGGAAAAAATCGCAAATTAAGTTCCGAAATTTGTTTAAAACACGTTTTTCTGTTATTTAATATGTTATTGGCATGAAAAAATTCACAGTGTATATTTAAATGCAAATGTTTAATTGTAGAGAGATTTTTGCTCTATTTCAAACAAGTCGTGTTTTATTAAATATTTTCACCATTTTCCCTTAATTATTATCGTTTTTTAATATTAGCGCGCTCCCTCTAATATTCGTATTTACATATCCCCCTTTCAAACCATCTTTGAACGCTTACTACGGGGCCCGATACTGACTTTACCACACCAACCTTGAACGGGTGTGTAAAAATCTAATTAGTAACAGCCTTAATATATTATTATACTATAAATAAATTTTAAAAGACCCAACCTATGAACCTATTTTGTAATATAAAATAGGTTCTTGGGATTTTTTCATCACTTTAGCTAGATAGTATATCTGGCTGCTTTACTTTGGCTATTACAAAGTAGTCATTGAGGCAATAGTGAGGTTAAGTCCGCAATGGTACCGGTTAGAATATGTTACGAATAACCAACCTCTGCACGCCTAGTTCTTTGTAAATATATTTATTTATTTATTATAAAATTATGCTGCGTAATAAAATAGTCTACCATCCAACACAAGTATTCGCGATTAGTACGCACTTCAACTCTGCGTAATAACATAGCATACTTTCCAACACAAGTATACGCGATTAGTACGCACTTCAACTCTGCGTAATAACATAGCATACTTTCCAACACAAGTATACGCGATTAGTACGCACTTCAACTCTGCGTAATAGCATAGTATTCTTTCCAACACAAGTATACGCGATTAGTACGCACTTCAACTCTGCGTAATAACATAGTATACTTTCCAACACAAGTATACGCGATTAGTACGCACTTCAACTCTGCGTAATAGCATAGTATTCTTTCCAACACAAGTATACGCAATTAGTACGCACTTCAACTCTGCGTAATAGCATAGTATTCTTTCCAACACAAGTATACGCGATTAGTACGCACTTCAACTCTGCGTAATAACATAGTATACTTTCCAACACAAGTATACGCGATTAGTACGCACTTCAACTCTGCGTAATAACATAGTATACTTTCCAACACAAGTATACGCGATTAGTACGCACATCAACTCTGCGTAATAACATAGTATACTTTCCAACACAAGTATACGCGATTAGTACGCACTTCCACTCTGCGTAATAACATAGTATACTTTCCAACACAAGTATACGCGATTAGTACGCACATCAACTCTGCGTAATAACATAGTATACTTTCCAACACAAGTATACGCGATTAGTTCGCACTTCCACTCTGCGTAATAACATAGTATACTTTCCAACACAAGTATACGCGATTAGTACGCACTTCCACTCTGCGTAATAACATAGTATACTTTCCAACACAAGTATACGCGATTAGTACGCACATCAACTCTGCGTAATAACATAGTATACTTTCCAACACAAGTATACGCGATTAGTACGCACTTCAACTCTGTGTTCTAGCATTCGGTCATACTTCTTGAGATTTTCGGTTCAGTACAAGGTAGGATGATAATATAATCGGACTAAATTCATGGTCGCATCGCCAGCGCTCGGTTATTAGGGCGAATTTAGGCCATTCACCAATACTGATACATACTAGCAACTAGCAACTACGTACCAATACTACAGTACACCTATAACAATATTACAGTATGACTAACTTCAAATTAACTATGAGCCATAGAGAGAAAAAATATCCTCTACACAATACACTCTCGGCGGGAACTAATGCAGGTTTTTTTTTGCCCTAGTCAAAAAACACAAGGTAAATCATCAACGTAGAGGGATGCTGGTATCTTATTGTAAAATTAATGAGTTTCGGGGAACTTAATCTCCATGTTTCATGAACTGAGGTGAGGGTAAGTACCTAAGGGATGGTTTTTTTTTCTACCCGATGAGTGTACTGCCTATCGCAACTTATAGGGCTGAAATACTATATTTTTTGCATGTTTTTTTGCCTCTATTTTTTTATAAATTTATGTATATATTTTTTTTAAATTTAGTTTTTAAAAATAAATAAAGGTTTTTATTTTTATTTTTGTGATTTTATACTATGTTTTTTGTATATTTGGTTGCTATGTAGTTTTTAGGTTTAGTTGTTTAGGAGACTGGGAATGGATAGGTGGGATTATCATCGTGACTTGAACGCCCGAGAATGAAACATCTTTTATTTTTAGGGGGGCAAAATCGACTCTTGCGTGGCAAGGCGGGACGACGCTCTTGCACGAAACGACGTTTCATTCGGCCAGCCCCGAGACTCGACGTATATTATTACTCTAAGGACTCGACCGACCTTTCCGCCCGGCCGTCAAAACTCTGTGCGGTATATTTGCTTCTACTCTCACTAAATCTAGCAATGGATCTATCATAAATGATGATATTTGTAATGGCGTACATTTTAATAAAAATAAAAGCATTGTTTTACTATAAAAAATATAAAGACTTGTTTACTTTCATTTTCACTTCCTTCAACAAAAATCAAGTGCTACTAGCCCACCTCGATTCTGAACATTGAGGGGCAAACTATACGACTGACTTTTGTCAGAGAAGTCTAAGACTTCTAAGACCTATCTACACTGGATCAATAAATTATGTCTTTTAGCTCAAACTACCACGTAATTTTCCATCTCACTGTAGATATTATATCGTTTTCGCAAGAAACGCATCTTTGAACTCTAAACATTGTTTTAAAACAAAATCTTAAAAAGCAATTTTGAAGGTTCCAAACTGGAGACAGTTGGAATACGATATCCTCTATTAGAGTTTATTGTAAGTTTAAGAGTTTATTCTCGGTCATCATGGAAAGCATTCATTTCTATGTTACCGATGGTAATCTCCGTCACCGACAACATAGACTATTTTATCTCCCGGCCTGCAGAACTAACTTGCCAATGGTCATGCCTGTGGGGAGAGCAATCTTGGTGTTGAACAGAATCAATTCGGATATCGACATTTTTAGCATCTTAATGAAGCTTCCTTTAAAAGGCAAGCTCTATTATTACTGGTAAAGTTGATTGACACACACTGTTTATATTAATGTAAGAATTCTTATTACCAAATGTATTTTAAAAACGCATTAAAATTAACAAGTTTGTAATGTTTTTAAAATGAATAAACTGAATTGAATTGAATTAAAAAATAAACATTTGAAAAATGAATTTGCTTCTTTCAACTGCCCCCTATGAAATGACTCTATCCCTGTATGATTCCTATTGATGTTATGATGTTCTCATATAATTATTGTTCCATGTGGCGGTCTGGCTAATTGAATTGTAAGGCTGAAGGGATTGTGGAAGAAAAGGAGATAGAAAAGAGGTAGGTGGTGAAATACTTGACTATTCAGATCTGGTCACAAAACATGACTAAAGCCATTTCAAGCAACGTTTCGACTTTAGAGTAGCCACCACTTTGGAACAAGTATTTAATTAATCAGAAATTAACATTAAATACCATCAATCAACTTCCTATTCTACGAAATCGCAACGTCGAATTTACATAATTGCCAGATGCAAATGATATACATGAAGCCAATTAGAACCAAATCCGTATGGCAACACATGTTTTATACGACAAAGTCGCTAGACGATCCTAAAAATAGAAAAAGAAAAAAGAAACAGTTATTTTTTACGACAGCCCATTATGTGTGGAATTTAAAATATAAAAAAACTAATCAAACTGAATTGCATTTTAATCAAAATCACTTTTGGGTGAATGAGTTAAAGCAGTTGGCGCTACCAAAGAAAAATGTCCAGAGAAGCGAAGCTAGCAGTTCACAATGGAGCACTGGCACCTACCCTGATGTATGGTAGTAAGTCGTGGAACTGGCAGAGGAAGGATGAAAGTTGATTGAATACCGTAAAAATGAGATACCTGAGGCGTATGTGTGGTAAAACTATGTATGATAGCGTGATAGGTGTAGAGATTTGCAAAGAAAAAAAGTGTAAGCTTAACGAGTAAGATTAAGAAAGAGACGATTAGATGGTTTGAAAAAAGAATATAGAAGCTTAATGCTAAATCACTATTTTGATTAATCTTTATACCGAATTGGTGTACATTATGAATACCAAAAATATGCTTTAGATTAATTGAAGGTTTCCTATCATTTCGCTTGAGTAGAAAACAAATAAAAAAAAAATTACTCAACAAAAAATATAAATGTAAACTACTAATAAAAAAAAAAATTTCGATAGAAATGTATGAACGCGTAAAGGAAAAAACTTTTAAAAAATACAGTATTATAGCTAAGATTATCTGTGACAGTTTCACTTGAACTTAACTTTTTTTCTTTCTTATAAAATTAGTTACAAAATAAATAAAAACCAGTTTTGTGCTTGAAATCGAACGTTTCTAGACTCCGTTTGTCAAGCGATTTTAATGCCTATTACCTTCAACATAAGGTATACCAAGAATATACACATTTTTAGCTTGTAGCTTCCTCTTAACGCGCTGCCTCTAACATTTTTATTTTTGTTGTGGGAGTTCACTGCAAAAACGCACTTTAGGGGAAAAAAATGCCACTCGTTAAATTTATTTACCGACCCGACGGGTTATGTACGTACTAGTATAATTGTAAATAAATGTTTAGCTTTTTCAAGTCTATATTAAACCATCATAATTTGAAACGTAAACATCACGTTAATTTAAATTACTATATATGACAACCTATCCGTTTTATCCAAGACACGAATTAAACATTATTTAACAAACCATAATATTACATAATGGTATCTTGTCTAATTTTATGACATGTAATTAAATATTTCAATATTCCATAGCTTTAAATTACTTAAGGTGAAAAAAATTTCATTGTCCAAGAAGTTTTCAGAAGGAAAAAGCAGTGCAATTTTCATAACGCCCGAGCTCAACGTTCGATCGATTTGACTGCCTCAAAGATAAGTTAAATGTTTTTTTTAAACTTCCATAGCTCATGACGAAAATGACGTTGCAATTTGAGAATAATTGCATTGACCTAGAAATTCCAGACAGAAAGATCTGTTCAACTTTCATGACGCTAGAGATCACCGTTCGAGAGATTCATAAATACTGATTTTTTGCTTAAATATGCGTTAAATATAAGCGCTTGTGATTCTGTTTTAAATGTTTTGTAAATTATTAACTACCTGTAATATTTATCAAATAAATTAATAATGCCATAACTAAAATGGTTTTATAATTATCATTACCTGTTACAGTGAAATGTTGATTAAAGGTGTAATGGTAAGCGGAAAATAATGCGGAAAAGTCTTTGCAAATAGCAAAGTCAATTTTGCGTAAAGGACTTCTAACCTGAAATCAATATTCTGTTCACACCTTGACAAGGATATTAGCGCCTTGTTTACAGATTAGTGATTTTAACTGTACAGAATCTTATTTGACGGCCTCCGTGGATGAATGATTACGATCATAGACCCTTGGCTAAGAATCTGGAAGTCGCGGGTTCAAATCCCGACGTGCGCTTAATTAATCAGTGTTATTTACGCGTAAGAATTTTTATTGTAACCTCCCTCTCACTGCGTTGCAAGGCGATAGGTGGAAACTGTCCGAAACTGGTGAAAATCTAAGTGTCCCTCAACAGGCCTCTCCCGATGCGGTCTGCCACGCAGCTGGTGGGCAGAAGCATCCACCACCAAGACCTGAACAAGCGAACCACTTGGGGTTACCTACAGCAGAGGTGTTGATTATTCAATGAATGGTTCCTGAGGCTTCGGTGCCCCCATACCCGCCACACAAATTGAAATTAGATGTTACCAGTGTAGGCAGTGGCGCAGCTAGGTAACCATGGGCCCTGGGGCAAATAAAAAAATGGGGCCCCACTGCTATGTAAACTGATTAGGTATTATCAGAGTGGAAGATACTACCAGTACAGAGTGGAAGATACTACCAGTATCGCCCTGGTGTAAGACCACCATTCAGAATTGAAACGTTGCTCCAAATGGCTTTAGCCGTGTTTAGTGACTAGATCTGAATAGCCAGGTACTTCCCCACCTTCCTCTTTCCCTTCCCCACTTACCTTCAGCCTCACAACATCCCCCAATTGGGGATGCCATAGTCTCACTGGCTCCAGACGGGAGCAGTTGTGACTCTTGTGAGGTATTCACTATAAAAAAAAAAAAAAAAAAAAAATCAAATAAAAATATGAAATATACAAACACTTTAAAAATGCTAAGCTACTTAAGTTTTTTTCTGTGCACTGCAGACTGCAGGGCAGGTAATAAAAATATTAAACAGTAACAACATAAATTACAATTAATACTTGGTGTAGGTTTGGCTAATAAAACGAAATAGAGAAGATTCAAGGGTTTATTATATAAAGGTCGGGCCTACCAACTGACTAAATAACAATTATATTTACAATTTTTTCCTAGCTTTAGTTTTCGCAAAAGTATCAATGACTTCGTTTAAATCCGGGCTTTATGCGGTTTTGTTTTCAATTGCTATTAACGATAAATGTCGGAGTCTAGTTTGGCCCATCTTATTTCTTAAATAATTTTTTATTATTTTTAATTTGCTAAATGACCTTTCAGCTGCTGCAGAAGTGACAGGAATTGTAAAGAATAATAACATTGCTGTAAATACTTCCGTTAGGTCGCATTCTAGCACTCCATATTTGCTCATTATTTCCTTACATAATTGGTGAACAGTCCATGCTTGAGGTAGTTGAGGTAAAACTAGATGGTAAATATTAATAAATTGAAGTGAAAAACTAGGGCCTATTATATCTGAATATTTTGTTTGGAATTCGTCACACTTTTGTAATAAAGTTGCTTCATCAACATGTAAGAAAAATGTTGGTGTTAGAAAATCGAATATATGACAGACTGCACTCATGCCAATAAAACGTGTATCTAATTGAGATATTACTGTGTCTACTACATTATTGAAAATCTCAATTTTAAATGTTTTTTCTCGGTTTGGAAATCGGTGATCAGCAGCTAATTCATCAAAATGTTTTAAAACTTTTCTTTGCCTTTTTTTTTGAAAATGGGTATCGATACCATATTTTCTTGCAGTTTCACTGGCTTTGCACTTGAATAATTCGAAATCATTTCTATAAATTTGCAACTTTGCTTTGGTCTCTGCTAAAACTTTACTCGCCTCACCCAAATTGATGTCGCATTTTTGTAAAGTTTTGGATGCATAATTGATGTCGTTCAATACACTGTGCATTTTTTTTTTATTTTTTTTTTATAGTGAATACCTCACAAGAGTCCCAACTGCTCCCGTCTGGAGCCAGTGAGACTATGGCATCCCCAATTAGGGAATGTTGTGAGGCTGAAGGTAAGTGGGGAAGGGAAAGAGGAAGGTGGGGAAGTACCTGGCTATTCAGATCTAGTCACTAAACACGGCTAAAGCCATTTGGAGCAACGTTTCAATTCTGAATGGTGGTCTTACACCAGGGCGATACTGGTAGTATCTTCCACTCTGGAACGTGCCGCAAATATACTATATATTATTTTAATTAATTAATTGTGAAATAACACAAATTAATCAAATAAAATTTATTTGCGCACGCCGGGTTCGAACCCGCGACCTTCGGAATGGCAGTCCAATGCGTTACCACTGGACTATGCCGGCCGTCAACGTGCATGAATTCGCAAAGCAACACGAACTCGAAATTTAGCATTTATGTTTTAATACTCTCTGCTTCACTACGCTCATCTTTATTAGGACTCTTTAGAACTATTTCTGATAATGCTTTGATAATATCAAAATAACGAAGTTTTATTGCAGATATCGTATTGATGGTACTGGACCATCTAGTCGGATTTAGTTTTTTTAGAGTGGTGTCCGATTCGCCAGTGACTTTTGACAGTAGATCCCAACGTTTGAAGCTGTTTCCTGAATTTAGGGGAATTCCCTAGTCATAACTTTTGAATTTCTCTCAACTGAGTTGTCATGATTAAAGTGTGGTTGCAAGTTGCAACCTGTCATGTTTATTTTGAAAATGGAAGAAATTTCCAAAAGTTCAGTTCGATCGAGATTTCTGGTAAGGATTCGAGGGCCCCCTGAGCATGAGGGCCCCGGGGCACTGCCCCGCGTAGCCCCTAGGTAGCTACGCCGCTGAGTGTAGGTACAAAACAATTTTTGCTGGAAACCCGTAGTCGAAAAAATTAACGTACACCGCTGAAAGAAGCTACTGAATGCATTGAAATTGATATAATAAATTACAGACCATAATATATTTTACAAGACGCATGGATTCTAAATAATAAATTACTAAATAGTAACTCAATTTTATTTCTTATTTAGAATCTATGTAGGTATATACCAGGGTCACATAAGTTAATAGAGATCTATTGGCAGTTCCTCAGAAGTGGGTACAGTTATATGAGTGTATTGTGTATTGTTTGTTCCTAGTCTAGCCAACGACGTCTTGTCAGCTGGATACTCATACATCGCTGCCAATTTGGTTTCGTAATAATATTGTACTGACGATCGATGGGGAATAGAAGTGCGCGCGCACATACTGTGACGGGTCGACTAACCACGCAACAAGGGCGAATAAAAGCTGAAATAATCACTGAAATAATGTTTAAAAAGAAGTGAAACGTATTACAAAATATACTAAGATTACAGCACTATGTAATTAATGCAAAAAACACTAAAGTTCTCGCTAAATATGCTTGAAAATTAGATATTTATACTGCATATTGCACAAAAAAGATCTGTAATAGATTTAAGTTAGATTTTCAATTGCATTTATGCACGTTTTGAGTAATTTTGGTTATGCAACTTCCTTACCTTCATGTTGTTTTCAACCAGGACCTCGAAGGAGCATATTTGAAAGACAAAGTAAGCCCTGATCAGGTCAGCAGTGGTCTTGCTTTTGAACGCGGCAATGTGGCAGTCGAATGAGAGGTCCAGGGGGTCTCTGGGAGGTGTTTGAGCTGATGCCGGAGGTGCCGTGGATTTGTAACTGCACTGGTTCATGCGATTTACGATGGCACTGCACAGACGAGCATCGTTGATAACTCTTCCATACTTGGACAAATTGCCAGCCACTCCTAGGCGAATGAGTGACTGAAAGATGGCCATGTTCAATGAGGATCTTTCACGGTTTGATCTATTAAAACTTCAGCCTTTCGGAGCGGTTGGATATCCGATAGACCACGGGCGAAGCGACCGACAAACGCGACGACAGAACACGACTGACTGACTTTTCCCGACTACGGCGCAAACCAACAGCGCACAGATCGACTCGAGTTCTCAGCGTACACATATATAACACTCACGAAAATAGATTACGACACTGCATTATGAATTTTACCGGTAATTTGTTATCATAATTACTTCGTATTATGTTATATTTTTTCCCACACTATCGCCTGGGCAAATTCATACAACATTCCATTCTTGACAGATGACTTTGTGGAAAACCGAAAACAGTTGAAAAAAATTCAAATTTCCTTTCGTAAAGCATTTTTCTAAGGAAAAATTATCGCGTTTTGTGATTGGTCCGTGGAAAGGCGTGTCTTGTACGAGGCCTGTGATTGGTCAGCGAGGAAAATGTCAAAAGCTATGCGTTTTTGATTACGTATTCAATAGTCACGTGTATCTTTAAACGAGTTGGTATTCTCGGAAAACCGAGTTTCTTGTTCGTTAGACGTCAAATTTTTCCTTATAAGTATTTCTGCTTAGTCTGTAAAAACACGTAAAAAATATACTGCCTATTTTTAATCATATATCTGCATAATATTAAGATTAAACTCCTTTTCATGCTTATTACCATCGTTAATAACACGTTTATTTTCGCCGCATAAGAGTTCCGACTGCAACGATTCAGTGGTATTATGGATTCGCTTATTTTGGGGAACTTTGTGGAAGTGGGGAGGAGATAGTTGATGCCTGGCTAGTCAAATCGGGTCACTGAACACGGCTATAGCCATTTCACCAATGCGAAACGTTTCGATTCGAAATTGTAATCTTTCACCTTGACCAGTGGCGGTCTGTGATTTTCAGTGAGCTAGAGTGTGAAGATTAAAAAGTACAAAATTATTTTATTTTTCAAAATTTCACTTTTTTATATTTTTCATGAAAAATTTTCATTTTAAAAAAAATTTAAAAAAAAACAATTTTACAAAAATAATTTGCAGCTACAAAAAAACACATTGCCTCACCAACAGTCTAGAACCGTCCCTAACCTTGAAGATTATAAAAAAATAAAAAAAGGTATTACATGTTTTATAATATAGGAATTAATGTATGTGCCAAAAAAATTGCAGTGTCTCAGAAATTCATGAAATAAAAAAAACACTTGACGCCAGTATTCTCCGTTCACGAGTGCTTAGACACATAAAAACGGATTTTCCGCTGCATATGATTAATACTAACAATAGAGAGATTATAAATTTATTTATAGCTTGTGCATAATTTTGCAACCAAATAAAGAAATACCTATAAACGTAAGTGCTTATCTAAATACTTACCCAACACTCGAAACACGTGCTCCTAAAAATGCATATCGCTGCTGTAAAATCCCAGTACATATTTACTATTTCATTCTTGAATAGGTACGCACTACTGCTAGTTTTTTATGTTTCTTTCACCCTTCAAGGGGTGTTTAGTACATCATTCCAAATTATTGAGAGAGGCAACTTGAATGTAAGGTTATAATTTCAAATTTATATGGAAGTTTGGAGTCGATTTTTGACTTAAAAGAGATGAGATGTAGAACGGAAGAAAGGCAATTTTGTATTATATTTGATAGAAGAGAGGATATTTTTTGTTTAGAGAGGGACAAACAAAAATATGTGATCTAAACTACTGGTATTTCTGTGAACAGTTAGTAAACCTCGCGTCCAAAATGGATGTTTCTAATTTCCTCAAAGAAAATCTCCGAAATCGTAAGATTTTTAAGTGGGTACTTAAATACCTTCCTACTTAAATAAAATAAACCATTTGTTGATTTAATAAACATTTCAAATAAGGAATTATACAGTTTGTCCAAAGAAACGTCACCGTCTTAGTGCCATAATAATTTTTTCAAACTTTTACATATCTAAGAACCTTGTACTAAACCATTGATTGAGGCGAAGCTTAGTGCTAAAGCACTATTTTGATTAATCTTTATAACGAATTGGTGTACATTATGAATACCAAAAAATGCTTTAGATAAATTGAAGGTTTTCCTATAATTTCGCATGAGTAGAATCAGAGATGTGCTTTATTTCAAATAAATCCATTTCAAATGGAAATGCAAAATGGGTATTTTGCATTTTAAATGCTTTTCTAAAAACCATTTTGCATTTTACATTTTAAATGCTTTTCTCAATGCATTTTCCATTTTAAATGCTTTTTTGCAACATTCTTCCTACTATCTCCACTCATCTTTTTTTCATAAGCGCCAAATATCAGTCGGTCCTCAACCTCGCTATGAGAGATAATTTACATTTGTCAATTGAGTGATACCATTACAAAAAATACTGATTCAAATACTGAACATGGCCATGACGCTGTAATATTAAATGTTAGATAGCAGTTTCTATGTTTTTACGTTGGCAACATTAGTCCCGCGCAAATTTTTTGTGGTTTCATAATCTGTACTCTATAGTCGTGGTGTTTTTGGATTTACCATCATGTAATATGTTTGTTCTACATTGATGTCCATTATTAACCCTCCGTCGGGCGCAGCCGGCCTCAGAGGCCAACAAAAGACATTTTTTCCCTCTCCAATTCTCAAAGGCGGCCTCCCGCCCTTCCCTCATTTTACTCGCCTAACTTTAGGAACCTTACATGGCGCCCGTCTTCAGTCAGTCGTCGGTCTTTACGCAGCTCACTTACACCTTACACTCAGTTTCACAGGCCGCCTGCGCCCGATTGCATCACAATTTTGAAGGTGACCTTTTTCAGGATATTTTTATTTGCAGTTGTTCATTATACTCAATTATGCTAGTTCTATATGAAGTTTATCAGTATCTTGAGAAATAAGTTCTGTATTGGACCCTGGCCTTTCAGGCAGAGTGCGCCCGATTGAATTATAATTTCAGTTTTAGGCATTTTATATACATATGTTTCTGCCGAAATGGCTAGAAAAGATGATCTCTCTCAACGCAATGATGCTGATGATATGGTGACGTTTCTTCTCGATGATGATGCTTCTGAAGATCCAGCTTTGGTTGAAGATTTAGGCGATGAGAGCGACATCGGACAACTAGCTCGGCGAAGTCTGAATACAAGTGGAATGCCGATTCAGTTGCAAACTCGTTTCCATTAAAACACATCCCCTACAACACCTCAAAAAAGGCAAAAGTGTGGAATATGCGTGTTTGAATTAGGATTTAGGAAGATGACGAATTACGAATGTTTAGGTTGTCATCAACCGATCTGTTTACTCCGCGTAAACGCGCTGTGCCAAACTTGTTTTTCGGCTGCTGATTTGGGAACCTCATCGTCCATATCTGGCTACGGCTGCAGTCAGTAGAGACTACCACCTACCTTACCTTTAAATTTTTATTACTTTAAAACTTTTATTACTTTTATGAAGCTCAGTTTGACCAATTATTTTGAACACTGTTTTTGGAAAATTGTTTATTTTAGTTTATGGTTGGTAATGTTTAACAAACTGGTTATTTTGTGTTATTTTTGGTTTAATTCCTTTCTATAGATCCTAGTAAAGACTACCCGACAAGTATTTTGTATTAGAATTAATATAGTGGAAGGTGGGGGCTAAAAATATATTGGTGGCCTCTCAGGCCGGGTGCGCCCGATTTCGGTTCGCCCATAGGTGTGCCTGACGGAGGGTTAAATGACAAAATTGTTTAAAAATTCTATAATTATTTTAATTGTTTGACCTGAGAAACCATTTTGCATTTTCAATGCATTTTGAAAATAGGTATTTTGCATTTTGCATTTGAAATGCTTTTCTAAAAACCATTTTGCATTTTGCATTTTCAAATGGAAAAATTTTGACCCATTTCCATTTTGCATTTCAAATGGTTTTGGGTACCCATTTTGCACATCTCTGAGTAGAATACAAATAAAAAATAAATTACTCAATAAAATATATAAATGTAAACTACTAAAAAAAATTTTTTCAATAGAAATGTATGAACGCATAAAGGAAACAACTTTTAAAAATACATTATTATAGCTAAGATTATCTGTGACATTTTCTCCTGATTAACTTTTTTGCTTTCTTATAAAATTATTTACAAAATTAATAAAAAACCAGTTTTGTGCACGAAATAGAACGTTTCTAGACTCCGTTTGTCAAGCAATTTTAAAGCCTATTACCTACAATATAAGGTATACTAAGAATATACACATTTTTTGCTTGTAGCTTCCTCTTAAAACGGCCACCATTTTGAAACGGAACGTACATACAAATTTACAGAAATACAATAAACGAAATTAAAACGGGGTATCAAGCACGGTCCATCGATAACGTCGGTAACTTGTGATAGTTTTCAAGTAGGACTGCAGATCGCCAACAACAGTTCACCACGATTATTTTTTCTTAAGGCGATGCCATACGTAGTAATGAAAAATCATGTTTTTTTGGTTTGAAAAATTGGTCGCCTAGAAATGTTTCAGATGCTTTAATTAAATACTTCGAGTAGAATACATCTTGGCCTTTGAAATAATCGAGTATTTTTAGATAAGTCTTTTTATAAGCCCAGAAAAAAATAATGTAAAGGCCTATGAAAACTGCTTTAAAGTTCAAAATCTCCTACTTTCGAACCCATTTTCGGTTATGATTTTATTGTATAATGTGGAAAATTAAGTTATTTATAAAATGATCGAAAAAAAAAAAATTTATGCCTGAACATCCACAAAATAAAATAAATGGCACTTTTTGGCCATGTTTTTTTCTTGCATGAATCAAAACAGGCGGATGGTGTTATGCGGGAATTTAAACCTTATCGCCATCTACGTAAGGGTTGTTATTGATAGCGGCTCAATTTAAAATATTACATGACGTAGTGCATCGCCTTAATTTATTCAACCTAAACTGTTATTTGTACGTTAACAATCTACAGTCGTGCTCTGGCCAATTTCGGAGTAAATCACAGACATATTCATATGTCTATGGAGTAAATCAATAAAATAGCATTTTTTGTGCTATAGTTGCATCACAAACTATATCCCTAGACTTTTTACATATCAACGACCTTCGAAGCCGGGCATGGGGAAGCCCCCAATTGAATGCATTTTCGGACGAATTTATTTTAATCTTCAATAAATCGGCTTTAAATAAAAATAGAGCCTAAATCTTAATCTCATTATGAAGAAGAAGGATGAGAGTTTATGCCAGTACTGTTCCACACTATTCGTTGTGGCCGGGCGGCATCCAATGAGTATTGCTAGTTTATTAAGGCGATGCCATACGTAGTAATGCAAAATCATGTGTTTTTGGTTTGAAAATTTGGTCGCCCAGAAATGTTTCAGATGCTTTAATTAAATACTGCAAGTAGAATACATCTTGGCCTTTGAAATAATCGAGTATCTTTTAGATTAGTCTTTTTATAAGGCCAGAAAAAAATAATGTATAAGGCCTATGAAAACTGCTTTAAAGTTCAAAATCTTCTACTTACAAACCAATTTTCTGTTATAATTTTATTGTATAATGTGGAAAATTAAGTTATTTATAAAATGATCGAGAAAAAATTAAATATTTATGCCTGAACATCCACAAAATAAAATAAAAGGCACTTTTTGGCCATGTTTTTTTCTTGCATAAATCAAAACAGGCGGATGGTGTTAAGCGGGAATTTAAACCTTATCGCCATCTACGTAAGGGTTGTTATTGATAGCGGCTCAATTTAAAATATTACACGACGTAGTGCATCGCCTTAAGAATCTCTTCAAGTTATTGAGAATCCGGTTAGAAACTTGATTGCAAGCCGTTTCCTGATAAACTTTTAGAAAATTCCTAATATATCGGAAAACGTGTTCATTCACCTGCGTTTGTCTTGATAATATATTATAAAATGGCGAAATGCGAAAATAGGATAGGAACACGTGTTCCGAATTCGTGATAATACATTGACAATTATTGGTATCGGGAAACCTGTCAATTCATTTGTTAAAGCATAACTTACAAAAAAATGTAGGTAGTAACTAAATTAACGCCATCTATGAATGCGTAAATTATAACGTACGTTACATTTACCCCTAATATATACTCGTATAATGTCACACCCCAAGGTATTTTCTTCCTTCGAAAAAGATATATTGGCTAGTACTGCTAATAAAGCAAAAGTGCTATATTACAACGTGTGTTTTTTTCATATAAAATACAAATATTAATTGAATTGTTACAGGAACCAATAATAAATAGATTTACAACTTCAATGAAGTCCAAAACCTTGTAAATTATTACAACTAGCGCAGAGCCGTGAAAAATCACTGGATGTTATAATAAATATTAAAAAAACACATCAGAACATAGTCCAATTTTTAAACTGACAGCACAATCGAAATTAGTGTTAACAAAACAAAAACTGGTAGCATATTTTCATTTCAAAACGCAAAAATGCATTTTTCGAAAATCATCATTTTTGCAACGTGCTATTTTCGTTTTGGTGTGATGATTCAATATAGTACTGAAGTTATTTGAGGCGATGCGATGGTTTGATATTAGTTGACCCACATAATATTATTGCAGCCTAAGCACATTTTTTATTTTTTTGTTTTACGCTTCATCTTCTAGTTTTTTTTACATTAACTTCACACAGGAGGCCTCTCCCTCGGGGTATATGTCATCCTAAGGTTACTGTGTGAAGGGTATTTTCACATTAACTTCACACAGGAGGCCTCTCCCTCGGGGTATATGTCATCCTAAGGTTACTGTGTGAAGGGTATTTTCACATCAACTTCACACAGGAGGCCTCTCCCTCGGGGTCTATGTCATCCTAAGGTTACTGTGTGAAGGGTATTTTTACATTAACTTCACACAGGAGGCCTCTCCCTCAGGGTCTATGTTATCCTAAGGTTACTGTGTGAAGGGTATTTATACATTAACTTCACACAGGAGGCCTCTCCCTCAGGGTCTATGTTATCCTAAGGTTACTGTGTGAAGGGTATTTATACATTAACTTCACACAGGAGGCCTCTCCCTCAGGGTCTATGTTATCCTAAGGTTACTGTGTGAAGGGTATTTTTGAGGAGAGGAAGGAGTGAAAACAGGTCTTGAAGAAACCCATGTTGTAAGAGGGAAGAAACACAGAAGCTGACCGATGGTTCCGCAGCCGAATGTTGAACACAAGAACGATTCGAAGAAATTACCCGTTCTCACCTGACAAACGTCAACCGTGTACAAATGTTGGGCACGCGTTTGAAGTTTTCCGCCAATGAAACGGTGCCGAAGGTATCAATGACGCTAGTATCTATGAGCATCTTCCTTTGAAATACTGGTAAAACAGGGACAGTATTCCCACCTTTTACATTAACTTCAGACAGGTGGCTCAGGGGAAAATAATTTCCCTCTGAGCCTATGTCATCTTTGGGGATGCTGTGTGGAGGGTATTTTTTATGAGAGGAAGGAGTAAGAGGAAACAGAGACCGTCAAATCACTCTACACCCGAGCTGTTGAACGCGAGAACGATTCTTAGAAATGACGCGTTCTCACGTGACAAATAATTTCATCTGTTTACAAATTTAATGTTGGGCTTGTTTAGGATTATAAACCGGTGCCGAAGGGATCAATGACACTCATTCCTTTGAGCATCTTCCATTGAAATACCGGTAGAACAAGGACAGTATTCCCACCTGACGCTTGTTTGAAATACGGTAATCCGTTTGTTAAGATATTGTTATTTAAAAAAATTAAATCAGCCCCGAAAACAGCAAAGAATAAACTTTCTCCAAACACACTGAATATAATATGCATCTAGACGTGTAGTCCATAGCAATTTCAAAGAAAATTCATTTTGCCAAAAATTTTCATAAAACATAATTTCTTTCTGGTAATGAGATTATTTACTTTTTCAAGAAAGAATTTCCTTGATTGAAAATGTTTTCATCAATTTCAGAAGAACCATTTTTATGTGAGTACCGCACAATCGTCCCAACTGCTCCCAACCGCCTGGAGCCAGTTAGATAGACTATGGGGTATGTCGTGAGGAGGGGAAGGAGATGTGGTAGAGGAAGGTGGGGAAATACATGACTATTCAGATATGGGCACCAGACACGGATAAAGCTATTTCAAGCAATTTTTAGATTCTGAAAGGTAGTCTCTCACCTGGGAAATAACTATTTAATGATTCAGACATAAATCGTAAATACCACCACTTAACCATCAAGTGTTTGCCACTCTAGAACGTATCGCAAATAGACTAATATTTTAAATGATTACATATTTATATCAAGTTATTGATACTAAGAGATTGCTTACTCTAACACAAAGTGTATGTAAAAAGGTAAGTTAAAAAATAATGAGGGCACTAGATTTTTTTAAATCTGGTTATGGGCGGTGGTCGAAGTAAGTTTGAGAACCTGTGTTTTAAAGCATAACTTGCAAAAAGTGTGTTCTAATAAAATAATCAAATTAACGCCACCTATGAACACGTATATTGTAACAAACGTTACGTTTACCCTTATAGTCCAGTCAAAATGTACATCCGTGCTTGCAAAAGGTCCAGTCATTCTGAATTTTTTATATGTTGTTAGGACCTAAACCAGTATTAAAAAAAAAAATTTGCAACTTCGAAAGTGCTGTGCGAGCGGCGGTAGACCTAAAAAACCAGGAAATTTTCGGATTTTTTTCAGTTTTTGCTCAATATCTCAGTAAAGGAAGGGTCTGACCGGTGTAATTGTTATGTATACTTTTAAAGTAAACTAAATTTTCTATAATTTGAGACTAAAGCAAGCTATATAAAGCTATTGGTTTTCAAGATACAGTTCTTCAAAAATAGGCATTTTTTTCCAAAAACTGAAATTTTTTCCAAATGGTCACTTATTTTGTAAAATAATTTCTAAAATACATATCCCACGTAAAATATTGTGTGAAATAAAGATGTTGTAAATTTAATAAGCTTTTATTTGAGACTAGATTGATATCTGTAGACTAAACGATTCTCTCAAAAATGGCAGATACCCAAAAACAGTCATAAGTTGGTTTTGGGTGAAATGCAAATTTCATTCGTATGACCACTTTGATAAAACTATTCATCCAGGCAGAGCGTGCTGGTGATTGGAACCTTCATTTGTACACTGTCCACAAGATGCTCCCTTTTTTCCACGCAGCTGGACATTTTTTGTATGCTAAGAGCGCGCACCTCTACCTTCAAGATATGATAGCTCTACAAGATCGGATGAATAAAAGTGAAGACGACATGTTCACAAAAGGATCCTTCACCATTCGCCGGTCTGACAAGTTTTGGTCTGGGTTGTGGTCAGACCTAACAATTGAGCAGAAGCTGATGCGATCCATGAAAACCTACGGTGGGTTGACCCAAGGAAGGGGAATCTCCGAAAGTGTTCTGGCAAGGTGGACAACAGGAATGGTGTTTATGTTGAACATTTGTGAAGAACTGGAAAGTTTTTGCAGCTTATCATGTCCTACTGGAGAGCAGCATGTAGACATGAGACCTTCTCGAATCATCCGAAATAATAGTGACGTGGAAAAACTAAAAAACTGGTTTTCTCTCCACCCTCCATTTCCCAAAACTGACAGTTTAATTTCTATCAGTAGTGGTTTACTGGCAGGTCCTGAAATTAATTGCCACACAGCCCAGAGAGTTGGAACGGAAGTAGTGATGGAAATTGTGGGGAAAATGTATGACAAGGTAGTAATAAAACGGGAAAATAAAGTTATCACGCTGGCATCGATCACCTCAACCGTTAAACTGCCGGACAAAAACAGAAGAGTGGCTGTGGATCCGCTCACAATTTTTCAGCGAGTGTGTTTTGCAAAGAAATCTGAACAGGACTTACAGGATGACTTCAAGTATGAGTTGGCCCCGTTCCCGATGTCTCTGTTCAATGAACAAGGGATGCGCAAGGGCACAAAATCTACTCTGTACTCTGCCTTCACTCCTCTTTCCAGCCACACGCCGATAGATGCCAGCACTCACGTCATTTTGGATGGTGGCTACCTCTTGCACAAGGTCGTGTGGCAGCGGAAGAGCACGGTTCGAGCACTTTTGGCGCGTTATACCACCTACATCCGAAACCACTTTGGGAAGAACGTCTCCATCGTTTTTGACGGCTACCCTGAAGATGCTACCAAAAAAAACACCAAAACAGCGGAACGACTCCGGCGCTACGCAGCTCATTCCAGCTACGAATTGACGTTCGATTAATCCACAGTAATTCAAATTGCTCAAGAGCATGTATTGGGCAATGAAAACAATAAGAGACTTCTTATAACTCTTCTCTGTGACGCCTTTCAGAAGGAGGGAGTAGAAGTGGCTGTTGCCGAAGAAGATGCTGATCGAGAGATCGTCATGATGGCGTTATCAAAAAGAGCAGATGCCGATCGGGTCGTCATAGTGGGAGAAGATGTCAACCTGCTCGTTCTTCTCAATGGTTTAGGCGCTGAAGAGACAAACGTCTATCTTCAGAAGTGCACGAAGGGTGAAGCTGTTTGCTGTCACTACTCTACGACCTCCTACAACAACCAGGATTCCCGACAATTATCAGGAACGGTACTATTTACCCACGCGTTTGCCGGGAGCGATACCACCTCAGCGCCGTTTGGCCAAGGAAAGACCAAAATCAGCACACTTCTGAGCAAGAGTGAACCACTTGCTGAGCAAGTGGAGGTCTTCCTTTGGCCAGACTCTACCCCACAAGCCGTGAGTGAAGCAGGCATCAAGTGCTTCGTGGCTCTATATGGGGGTGACATCGCGAGGGAAACTTTGGATTTCCTGAGGTATAAGACGTTTGTCACTTCAACAAACATAAACTTCGCCCATTTGCCACCGACGGAAGATGCTGCAGACCACCATGCAGCAAGGTGCTACCTCCAAGTGCAGAAGTGGCGGGGAGTCAACTTGAATCCCACTGAATGGGGGTGGAAGCTGTCTTCTCAAGGACTCACCTCCATCCCCACCACGATGGATCCCGCACCTCCTGCCCTTTTGCGAAAAATTTCGTGTAAATGCAAGAAAGGATGCTCTGGGAGCTGCTCGTGTAGAAAGGCTGGGCTCCACTGCTCAGTCCTCTGTCAGTCATGCGGTGGCAAATTTTGCATTAACGTCCCAGATGTGGAGCTGAAATGCTCGGACGATGAAGATGACCCGACTACAGACTGGGCGCCTCTCCCAGCTAAGATAAAAAGAAAGACATGATTTGGCAACCAAGACACAATACCTACATGATTTATATTAGTTTTATTTTTTGTGTACATGTAATTTGTCCTTATAGTAGGTACCATGATATTTGTACAAGCATTTTAGTATGTAGGTATATAAAACAATGTTTGAAGATGACGTCATTCCCGATAGATGTAATATCTTTTCTTTTTTTCATCAAAAATGTGTTAACTGTTTGATAAATAAAACCATAAAAAGACTTGAGAACAGTTTCAAATAAACTATGTATATGCAAATCATTTCACCCAAAATCCACTTGTGACTGTTTTTGGTAATCTGCCATTTTTGAGAGAACCGTTAAGTCTACAGATAGTAATCTAGTTTCAAATAAAAGCTTATTAAATTTACAACAACTTTATTTCACACAATATTTGACGTGGGATGCGTATTTTAGAAATTATTTTACAAAATAAGTGACCATTTCGAAAAAAATTCACTTTTTGGAAAAAAATGCCTATTTTTGAAGAACTGTATCTTGAAAACCAATGGCTTTATATAGCTTGCTTTGATCTCAAATTATAGCAAATTTAGTCTACTTTAAAAGTATACATAACCATTACACCGGTCAGACCCTTCCTTTACTGAGATATTGAGCAAAAACTGAAAAAAATCCGAAAATTTTCTGGTTTTTTAGGTCCACCGCCGCTCGCACAGCATTTTCGAAGTTGCAATTTTTTTTTAATACTGGTTTAGGTCCTAACAACATATAAAAAATTCAGAATGACTGGACCTTTTGCAAGCACAACCCCCTTTTCATGTTTAACTTGACTGGACTATTAAGGCCCCGTAGTAAACGTTAACAGATGTTTTTAAGGCGATGCCATACGTAGTAACGCAAAATCATTTCTTTTTGGTTTGAAAATTTGGTCGCCTAGAAATGTTTCAGATGCTTTAATTAAATACTGCCAGTAGCATACATCTTGGCCTTTGAAATAATCGAGTATTTTTAGATAAGTCTTTTTATAAGCCCAGAAAAAAATAATGTAAAGGCCTATGAAAGTTCAAAATCTCCTACTTACGAACCCTTTTTCGGTTATGATTTTATTGTATAATGTGGCAAATTAAGTTATTTATAAAATGATAGAAAAAAAATTAAATATTTATGCCTGAACATCCACAAAATAAAATAAAAGGCACTTTTTGGCCATGTTTTTTTCTTGCATAAATCAATACAGGCGGATGGTGTTAAGCGGGAATTTAAACCTTATCGCCATCTACGTAAGGGTTGTTATTTATAGCGGCTCAATTTAAAATATTACACGACGTAGTGCATCGCCTTAAAGGGAGATATAGAAATACGAATGTTAGAGGAAGCGCGCTAATATTAAAAAACGATAATAAGCGAAAATGGTGAAAATAATTAGTAAAAAAACTCTCCACAAATGCTTTAGTTATATTTTAAGATATACTGTGAATTTTTTCATGCCTATAGCATTTAAAATAACGAAACAAAAAAGTGTTTTTAATAATTTTCGAAACTTACTTAGCGATTTTTTTCTATCGAGGGAATTTCAAATTGTTAAAGTTTAGGCATAACAAATGTTTAGATATTATCTTCAAAAATAACATTTTTTAACTTAAAAAACTTTAAGAGTTAACGAGAAACTTTTTATAAATCGGTAGAAATATGATATGCGGGGGCTTAAGGGGAAGGGCTTAAATAAAGTATTTTGTGCTCAAATTCAAATTTATGTATGAAAGGGGTCGCACTGCCGCTTCGAATGATGTGTTTTTTTATAATTATCGGAGCATACTTTACGATTTTATTTTCTATCTAGGGAATTTCATATACATAATTACTTTTCAGCTCGGCTAATCTATAGGGATTATCTTAAAAAATAACATATATTTTTTTAAGAGCTTAAAAACTTGTGTGAAAAAAAGTGTCCAAGTAGTGTCATAAATTGGTAGAAATTCGGAATACGGGGTCAAAAATACGGCCCAAGCAGGCTGCAGGTACCATGTACATTTGCCTTTAGTTTGCACGATGAAATAGGATGGTTGGAACGAATCACAACATGATCTCCGCGATATTTTAAAACTAAAAACCTGATATTTTCATATTTGTTTATTTGAGACGTTAAAATGTAGTTGACCTGTACAAGCTACGAACAGTCTCGCAATATCTCATGAATCAAAGACTTGGCAAGACATTTTGAACATTACGTGAGGAAAAAGTATTTTTGTTATTTGTTTTTGGGGTATTATGCCGTGTTGCGCTAACTTCTTCTTTAGCCAACGATTCGGACAGCATTGCAGTGTCCATCATCAGGGCAGATGTATTATTTTAGAATAACACATCTGCCCTGATGATGGACACTGCAATGCTGTCCGAAACGTTGGCTAAAGAAGAAGTTAGCGCAACACGGCATAATACCCCAAAAACGAATAAAAAAAATAAAATAAAAAAAAATAAAAAAGCTTTGTAATGTTCGGTAAATGAAAAAGAAAAAACATCTCGGTAGGGATAAAATGGCGTCAGGGGCGTTTTGATTTATTGTTGTTTTTTTTTTACAGTCACATAAATATTTTTTGTGATGTTTAAAATAAATTTTCTGCTGTCTGACATTCAAAACCAAACCTTCTTCCGAGGAGTTTCCAATAAAAAAAAGCATTATTTACCAAAACTCTCATAAAATAAAATATGCCCGAGGGCGCTTTTTTTAAAACTACCCTTTAACCGTTCGAACGAGCAATAGCTACCTAGGTGGACAATTTAAAAATTCCGCGGACATCTCAATTATAAGACCTACAAATTAATATGAGATAAATGATGAAATGTACGTGGATTTTTTGGATGTAAACCTCAGTAAGCAGTTTATATGTTTCCATATTAATATTCGGAGGTACGATTTTTTTAGTGAGCGTTGCCGATTCCAAAACCGAATTCCCTGAAACTTGAACCATCGTTCATAGCATTTATTTTGTAATTACCCCATCACTCGAGCGGTTAAATATTATAATAACATTATTTTTGAAATAATTGCGCACCTTGGTGCTTCATTCTAACCACAAATATACTTAAATAATCAATTAATCCACCACCAACGTTTATTCTAAAAAAGGTTACGAAATTATGGTTTAAAAAACAAGAAAGGTCTCTGAACTTGTTTCTCACTGCTTTTATAATAATAAACGGTAATTATTTGATGAGCAAACTAACCTAATAATAAACGTATTAGTCTAACAACATAATATTCCGGAATTATTCGCTTAAAGAAATAAGTACCCGTGCAAAAATATCGATCTTTCTCACACAACCCTAATTTTCAAAACCACAGAGAAACCAAAAAAGTTCATACAAAAATTAAATGTTGACGTTTGTGAATACTTGTTTGTGATTGTTGCGGTTTTGGTTTCGAAGAGCCGTATTTCAACACAAAATCAGTTTAATCCAGATTGCTATCACGTTCATTTGAATTTTGCAATATAGGCCATATTCCGTGCATCAAAACAACGTTCAATTGTCTCCAATGAGCTCTGCTGTTTCTTTTCGAAAAATCGTAACCTAAAAACACGAAATGGATAGCTCTTCATTGTCATTATACGTATCCGTCGACAACGACATTAGGTTTAAATACGCTCTATCCATAACTGAATTAAAAGATTGCTTACTCTTTCCCGATGAAGAAGATTTAAAAATTTTGCAGTCTCATTCAAATACTAATGAAGAAATTCTAGAAACGTCAAATAAAAGTCTTCCCGGCGGTTTATTTTGTATGGAAACAAACGCTCTTCTGCTCAAACCATTCGTCGAAGAATTGAAGTCTTCCAGTTGCTATAGGAAAGGTGTTTACAATAATCTTAGCAATAAATTAAAAGAACACTTTAAACAGAACGGGCAGAATTTAAATCGTCAAATTGTTTTGAATGTGTCGCTTGCTGAATCCTACATCATCGATTATGCTTGGTAATTTGTTTTCTGCAATATGATATTTGTTTTCACATTGGATCTGTATTGTATTGTTGTCGCAACGTGCCTCCACCATCTTTATGAATAGTTGTGATTTTGTGTTTGTTTTTAGGGGCTGGAGACTATGGAGGCAGTGCCACATGGGGTTAGAGAGGGACTGTGCCTCGGCCTGGCTGTCCACCCTAGGAGGGGCCTTCTCCGCCCTCGGGGACTACTTTGATAGATGCGTGAGTATACATATATAATCCTTGAAATTTTGTCATTTTGTGTACACTAAAAAAAATCACAATCGTCTGTCCTAACAAATACTTTTAGGTGTGAAAAATACTTGTTAGTTCAAATTATTAATGACATCTTTATTCGAAAATACATATTTCCCTGATATTATTTCAATCTCATATTTTATCATGTTTGGAGTCAATTTTGAGGTGTAAGTTTTTTTTAACTCTTTGTACTCCGATGTCGCCGCTACGGCAACATAGGAAACATTCTAACAACTCCAATGGCGCCACAGCGGCGACAGAACAAATGGGTATACATTTTATTGTTCAAAAAATAAAATGGTCCTTTTACAGGTACACACATGATTCTATTTTGTTGTATACAGTACCCACTTACGATTGGTTATGCTTTTTGCTCTGTTTTTCACACATAATAACTATACATTCACGTTATTAGAATATTTTTTTATCTGGGCAATAAATATTCTCACTCCATCAGAGACCAAGCTCAATAGGAAACTCCATATTTTAAGAAAAGGTCCAAAGTGGGACTGTGTGGTCTGCGAGAAAAGGGCATTAAAAGGTGGCAGACGGGAAACCAGCGAGTACTGTGACACGTGCCCTAACAAGCCACGTATGCATTTTGGTGACTGCTTTCTAAAATACCACACTTTAAAAAAATATAAAGATTAGAAAATGCAATTTTTTTTTATTAACAATCTTCTATATAATTTTATTTACTACCTTACCAAAAAGCATTTTTTTCTAATTTTCTAAAAATATCGTAATTTTTCCTCATATTTTTACATTACACTCTATGGAGTAGCTGGTATACAATATAAAAATGAATAGGATTGCAAAGGGTTAACATTTAATTTTGAATTAAATCGAGTCCATAGTTGGATTAGTTTTTTGTTATTGTTAAATTCAAAATAGATAGTCTTTTACTTTAAGCTCTATATTTCTTTTAAACATTATTTTCTAGATTTCTACATTATACACAGGTCTGGAAACTCGTAACATAAGCAGGAAACATGTCAATCAACACCACATGGAAAATTCAAAAAAACTTTTTTCATTCCTGAGATCTCGTTTTTAAAAAAAAACTTTTTTCCATTTTTTTTTCTGCAACCGTCGGTTCTATGTATGCATTTTGAATAACAACCTAGCGACCGATTTTTTTCAAATTAGAACTAAAAAAAAAATTCGGACTCGATTTATGTATTTGGAAACGAAAGCCCAAATCAAAATCGATTCCAACAGTTTCTGGACACCTTTTATTACAAATAAGCGACATTCTTGATAATTTCCTTTAAAGCTATTTTTGTCACACCATGTAATACACTAAATTGAGTCAATTTTAAAATGCAAAGATTAAAATCATTAAAACGGCAATAAGGTTTACGCTTCGGCGCATTTTAAAAGATATAATAACCCCCTAGTGACTGATTATTTTCATATTTGATCTAAAGAATTCCAACTTCGGACTATACTTACTCGAAAACAAAAGCTCGTTTCAAAATAAATCAAAAAAAATTTTCATCATAGTACCTACATTCGAACTGTGCGTGCACGCTAAAAATCGCTCTGCATAAATGATCAATATTTAATAGTTAATTTACCGAAATAATCCAAAAATATTGGTGAATATATAACTGCGGAACAGTGGTGAACTTTTTATTGCGTACTTGTATTAAAACGCCCGCTGATCAGTATCCTAAAGTGATCTTAAATCTGTGTCGTGTTCAGTGAAAGTGTTGTCGCAATTGTTATTTAGCGCAAACCGAATACTGTACTGTCAGGCTAATATCACATATTAGTACCAATATTATCACGGTTGCGGATAAATAGGCCGTGGCGTAGAGGATTGCAACTTTAGCGTCGCTCACTATTGTCACGGAGGAGCTGAGTTCGCTCCCTGCTTAAAGCAACTTTTTTTTAAATAAAAGAAAAAATAATAATCAAAAACTATAATAATATAAGTGTAACGCCATCTAGTGAATTTCATCAAATACATTAAAATGAGCAAGCTAAAGAAAACCACCAAAAAAAACACCATCTAGCGACTCTGATGATGACTACAACACAAATAAAATATTTAAATTCATGGAAAAAAAGTTTGAAGATTTATCGGAACAATTGATGAAATCTTTTAGAGAACAAATTAAAAATGAACTAAGAGATCTTAAGAAATCTGTAGAATTTTGTTGCAATAAAATTGATGAATATGAAGAAAATAATAAAAAGAAAGATACACTGATCAAACAACTGCAATCAGAAAACAACGAAATAAAACAGCAAATAAACAAACTGGAACAATTACACAAACAAAATAACATTGAGATACAAGGTATTCCTTTTAAAGAAAATGAAAACTTACCAAAAATAGTCAATAATATTATGGAAATCATCAAATGCGAAATGGAATCAACAAAAATAACAAATATATATCGTATCAGAAACAGAAACCCTTTAAACAAATATCCAGCCTTAATTGTATCATTCCAAAACAAAGAAACAAAAGACAAAATCATCGACCAAAAAAGAAAATATGGTGTCTTGTACACTAAAAATATAAATTTTCCGGAAGATAACAAAATTTTCATAAACGAACAATTAACGCAACTAAATAAACACCTCCTGTTTCTGGCGAAATCCTCAAGACTCGGCTACAAATTCATCTGGGCGAAAAACGGTAACGTTATGATGAGAAAAGATGAAACAGCTCCAATCATCCATATAAGGCAGCCGAATGACATCCCTTCAGAATAAAGGACCATCTAACCGCATTGCATGTGAAAATTACTTATATCCATCAAAATGTCTGATGAAAATTTTTTGTATAAAAATTACATTTGTAAAAACACTAGTGAACTAAATAATCACTTTAAGGACGTTAACTTTTCAATTCTTAATATGAATATTAGAAGCTTAAGAAGGCACTTTGATGAGCTTTGTATTCTTCTCGATAGTCTTGATTTTTCTCCTAGTATTGTCATTTTAACAGAAACGCAAATGAAAGAAGTAATTCCCTATAACTTGCCAGGATATGTAACTATTTCATCCAAATGTAAACATACTGGTCACGATGGAATCACTTTATTTATAAAAAATTGTCTTAAAAAACCTGCCTTCGAAATTCTAGACTTTAAAACAGCTAACGCAATTAAATTAACATTTACCCATAGTAATTGCACTTATTTGCTATTAGCTATCTATAGATCACCTTCCTTAAATGAATCTCTATTCAACAATGAACTTAATTCACTTATAAAAATGACAAACAGAAATAACTTTAACTTTTCAATATTAACTGGTGATATTAATATAAACATTAATGAAAACAACAAAAGAACAAAATGTACAAATGAATACTTAGATTGTTTGTCTTATGCAGGATATCAATCATACATAAACTCACCAACAAGAGAAAATCTAAATAATTCCACGACTCTGGATCACATATTTATCAAAACACACAAACACATTATAACTAAATCTTCAACTCTAAAAACAAACATTACTGACCACTACCCAACATTCTACGGACACAACATCTTAACCACAAATTCAAAAGAATACTCTAACACTGTTGAAATAAATGAAATTAATTACAACACATTAAACAATTTACTTCATTCAGAAAAATGGGACAACATACTATCAATAGCTAACCCAAATTCAGCATTAGAATTATTTTATAAAACTCTAGAAGCTTATATTTCCAAGAGTACAAATAAAATTGTCATCGCTAAGAGAAATTATAAAAAAATAAAGCCTTGGATCACTGTAGGACTAATAGTCTCTATCAAACAAAGAGATAAATTATACAAAGAGATGTTAAATTATCAAAAAGCCTGTCAAAAAAATAACACAAGTATTATGCCTTTCATGAAAACGAAATATTTAATGTACAGAAATTTACTAAATAGGTTAATAAGAAATTGCAAAAAGAAGTATTATTGTGAAAAAATTGATAGTGCAAAAAATGATACCAAAAAAACATGGAATATTATTAATGAAATCACGAACAAAAAAAAAAAGTATCAACCGATGTCAATGAGATTATAATAAATGAAAATATTATAACTGACAAATCGACTATTGCAGAAAACTTTAACAACTTTTTTACAAATGTAGTAGATCAAATACTTGAATCTTCTAGCAAAATTGATAATACAATACCCGTAGACTCATCTTTACACTTAGACTCAACTAACGATTCAATTAACTCCTTAGAATATTTTTCACCCATCACAACAGATGAAATTGATAAACACATTGATGGTCTAAAATCAACAAATTCTACAGGAATTGATGGTTTATCAGGCAACACACTAAAAAAAATAAAACATTACATTTTAACTCCATTGCTACATATTTTTAATATATCCTTAAAAGAGGGACATTTTCCCGAACAATTAAAAACCTCTATCATAATACCAATTCACAAATCAGGAGAAACGCACATATTAGACAACTACAGACCTATTTCCTTGGTCTCAAACCTCTCAAAAATATTTGAAAAATGTATCAAAAATAGAATAATGAATTACCTAGAACAAAACAAAATTCTGTCCCAAAATCAATATGGCTTCAGAACAAAACTAAGCACTGAAGATGCAATATTCGATCTGACTAAAAAATTATACACATCTGTTGATCAAAATAAAAAGAGTTTAGCTATATTCCTAGACTTAAGAAAAGCTTTTGATACGGTAAATCACAATCTACTTATTAAAAAAATGAATCAAATAGGTTTAAAAAATGATACACTAAAAATTCTTACTAGCTATCTCAAAGACAGAAAACAAAAAACAAAAATAGGGGATTTTTATAGTACTGAAACAGGAATAAAAAATGGAGTACCACAGGGAACTGTGCTTGGCCCAATTCTCTTTCTAATATACATAAATGATTTATGTGATGTTATAATCCCTGGTAAAATTGTATCTTACGCAGATGATACAGTAATAATAGTGAACGGAAAATCCTGGCCTGAAACTTTTTTGAAGGCAACAAAATGTATTACATATGTCTCATCATGGCTAGAAAGTAATAGACTCTTCTTAAACTATAATAAAACATTTTACCTGACCTTTTCTAAAAATAGTAAAAATAAACCCCCTAATAACCTTAAAATTCGAATACATAACGTTAACTGTAATCAAGAAATATGCTCATCTTGCTTTGAACTCGGAAAAGTTGAAAAGATTAAATATTTAGGTATTGTTATTGATACAAAATTAAATTGGCAGTCACAAATTAATAATACCGTCTGTAAATTAAGATATCTTACATACACATTTTACAGACTAAAAGAAGTGCTCAATGTTGAAAAACTGAAAATGATTTATTTTTCTTTGGTGCAATCTTCACTCATATACGGAATAATAGGATGGGGCGGTGCGCTTAATGCACATATCAAACCTTTACAAATAATTCAAAATTATATCATCAAAGTTATGTATAGTCGGAAAAGAACATTTTCAACGGATGAGTTATACAAAGAATCTAAACTATTCTGTCTCCGTAAACTATTTATTTTGCAAACTATGAAATACATCTTTAAAAACAAAAATAAATTCGAAATAAATGAAAACAGAACCAACATTAGAAATAATAATGTATTTTATACTCCCCAAACGAACACAAAACAAATGCAAACACACTGCAGTTTCATTGGACCTCGTACTTTCAATCTTTTACCGAAAAATATTCAAGTGATAACTAAACTTCCTCAATATTTAAAAGAATTAAAATTATGGCTTTCCGACACAGCAGTTGAAACTTTTTTTATTTAATTTGTATCAATTTATGTTTCTCATAAAATATTCACCATATCTGATAGTATTAATGTCCTAGCGTCTGGACGATGTAGGCCCTCTGATTGGTCAAATTTAAATTGTTTGTTTCGGTTAAATTCCGCTAACTTGAAAATTAAGACCCAATTTCATACTAAAATAGTATCACCAGATTTCTTCAAAAGCATCGTTTCTGCTAATATAATTTTTGGATAATATCGAAGAAAATATGTTTTAGAAAGTTCACAACCCATTGGATTAATTACATTACAGTAAAAATTATCCACAATTACGTTTTAGATATTTGACGTCTCTCAAGAATCAAACATTCTATGGTTCCTTAAAAATGTCAATCCCTCCTTTACCGGCCACTGGAGTAGTTTCCCTACTGGCCGACAGAGCGGATGAGAGCGATATACAAATACGTACAATTATTACTGTTTCAATACGCATTAACAAATAAAACAAACATTTGAATCAACTTTATGACAATAAACAACAACTCTTTGCATGTACGATTTTCAAAAATATTGATATTTAATATTATTTACGTAAATAATAATCTCGCGCTATTTTGACAGAACACCGATATGAAGTAACGCATAATACGCGTATGTTTGTAGGAAGTATGGGCACTGCCATAAATATACCACTCTCGGCACTGCCAACCCAATAAAATAACATTCAAGACAATCGGAAGATAGAAACGCTTCGTTGATTGTAAAATTAGCCAACAAATCTCTAATCTGACATGAACTTATATGTATAATAAAACAATCATTTTGCCAGGTATATAATATATATTAAAGTATTATTCGGAATCGCTGGACAATGATAATACGGTAAATAGGTATATAAATAAAACCTTCGGATTTACCTTAATTAATATAAAAGGAATCTGAATGCATTTGGGAATTTTTTAATTTTAGCATTTTAATTTTTAATTACGTAAAATTAAAATTCGCTTTCGTTGTATTGGATGACAGCCGGAATAATTTCTATTGATGACATTTTCTTTTTTTGGTATTCCTGATATGAGTGGCTAGAATTTTTATTTTATTTTAATTTTTTTACTCTATGCAAATACTATGTAGGTGGTACTATTTTAGCCAAGCTCGAAATAAAATAAAGGTATTTTGGTTTCTTTTACAAGTAAGAAAATATTTAAAAAAGGTTATTATAGGTTAGGATAGGTTAGGTTGGGTTATGCTAGGTTAGGTTAGGTTAGGTTGGATTAGTATCGTTCAAGTTAGTTTATAGGTTAGGTTAGATTAAGTTGGATTATTATAGGTTAGGATAAGTCAGGTATGTTAGGTTAGGTAACGTTAGTTTGAGTTATTATGGGTTAGGTTAGGTTGGGTTATTATAGGTTAGGTTGGATTTTTATAGGTTAGGTTAGATTAGGATAGGTTACGTTAGGATTGGTTCGGTTAGGTTAGGTTGGGTTAGGTTAGGTAAGATTGGATTATTATAGGTTAGGTTAGGATATAGGTTAGGTTGGATTATTATAGGTGAGGTTAGGTTAGGTCAGGTTAGATTATTATTGGTTAGGATAGGATATAGGTTAGGTTGGATTATTATAGGTTAGGTTAGGACATAGGTTAGGTTGGATTATTATAGGTTAGGTTAGGTTAGGTTAGGTGTCTAGGATGAACGAAGTATGCATGAAGAATGAGTTAATGATGAATGTAAGTAAGTCTAAAGTAATGGTGTTTGAAAGAGAGAGTACGAAAACAGTGTGCAATATAATTGTGAATGGGGAATACTTGGAGCAGGTGGATGAGTTTGTGTATTTAGGAAGTATGTTTACGAGAGATGGGAAGGCTGACAGAGATATCGAAAGAAGGGTAAATGCAGGTAATTCCGTTAATGGAGGACTAAACGCCGTAGGCGCTAACAAAAAATTGTCCAAAGAAGCGAAGTTAGCAGTCCACAACGGAGTGCTGGTACCTACCTTGATGTATGGAAGTGAGGCATGGAACTGGCAAAGAAAGGATGAAAGTAGATTAAATGCTGTTGAAATGAGATCCCTGAGGCGTATGTGTGGTAAAACCATGTTTGATCGTGTGAGGAATGTGGAGATCCGCAAAGAGTGCAAGGCTGATGTAAGCGTAATGAGTAAGATTAAGAAAGGGACGCTTAGATGGTTTGGGCATGTAGAGCGAATGAGCGAAGATAGGAGTGTAAGTAGGATATATGATGCAAATGTGAATGGTAGCAGAAGTCGGGGACGCCCGAGGAAGACATGGCACCATCAAGTGAATCAGATACTCGAGTCGGGCCATGTCAAGAGTCAGAATAATAGAAGAGTATGTATGAGACGATGTATGAATGTGAATGAGGCAAGGAGTGTGTGCCAAGACCGAGTTGTTTGGCGGTCCGTCCTCTCTGCCTACCCCTGCGGGGAAACGGCGTGGTGGTTAGTTAGTTAGGTTAAATAAAATAATAATGATAATAATAACCAAATAAATCATTTGTGCTTTTTAAGTAGGCACTATTTTGCCGGAATATTGTATTACATTATATTTATTTTTTATTATTTTGGTTTTTACCCATGGCTGTTTCCAACAGATTTCATCTCGAGAATGCTGAATATCTGCAGCCTTAGTTCCAGACGGGACGTCGCATTATTGTTGATGGCTTACAAGCTTCTGAATGGTTTACTATCAATTCCAGACATTCTGTCAAAAATAGGACTTTATGTCCCGGATAATTTCACGAGAGGCCGCCAACACAGGCTTTTAATTCTTCCCAGGTCCAGAACTAACTTACCAATGGTGATGCCCCTGGGAAGACTCACTAGGTTAATTAACTCCCTTCCAGCTAACTTTGATATTTTCCATATGTCCTACAACGACTTTAAGCGCGAAATATTGTATTTGTTTTAACTGTATTACTTATGTATAAATTTTTTCTTCCATAATTTGTTTACCGCTTTTGCAATGTATTGGTTTTTGTATTGTTTTTGCAAATAAATAAATAAAAAATAAATTTTATTGATTTACGTTTTTCAATTTTCTCTAGCCGCTCATTTCAGGAATACCGACAAAAGAAAATGTTATCAACAGAAATTATTCAGGCTGTCATCCCATACAGCGAAAGCGAATTTTCATTTTACGTAATTAAAAATTAAAAAGCTAAAATTAAAAATTTCCCAAATGCTGTTCGATTCCTTTTATAGTAATTAAGGTAAATCAGAAGGTATTATTTAAAAATATTTCGTATTTTCCGTGTCCAGCGATTCCGAATATTTACCTTTATTAATTTACCTTTAGCCATTTAGGCAATTATTCGGGAAAGGTAAAGTTTTACCCGAACAACTGTCATTCTTATTATGCCTAAACTCCTTCCTGTTCCGTGTTTTAACAATATATACTCACCCACTCTCTGTGAATGACCTAATATCTACCTATTAAATGTAACTGTTGTTAGTATCACTTAAACTGGGCTAAGCCCAATCAAGTGCCGCCCGCAGGGCCTAGCAGAAAAAAACCCGCGGAGCGGGTTTTTAACTGCTAGTATTACATATATTACAATAAACACTTATAACTTCACTATACACTATTATAAACACTTTTTATACAAAACGCTTATACAAAATGTAATCTTGTTTTTATTTTATATGCCCACAATTTGTTTATTTCTAGGTACAATAAAATAATAACTTAAATATATTACCCACGCACAGGCTGCGCCTTAGTGGGTTCCCATTATTCTTATTGATTTATATAATATTGTATGTAATTAATGTAAAAATTGGGAAAAATAAAGGAATTAAAAAAAAAAAAAAAAAAAAAAAAAAACTTACATGGATAATCAACTGCAAATGCGAAGTTTCCCGCTTTTTCCGAAGTTTCCAGACACCGTGTATAAATGCGATATTCTTGTTAACCCTAAAAGTTTTTTGTCTGTTTCCCAAACACCATGTACACTTATTAATTTAATTTGAAAATATAAAGATTTAAAAAGAAAATATAAAGATTTAAAAATAAAATAAAAAAAGCTCTTATAAACGAGCAATGTTGTGCTCAATTACATATATTTTTGTCTGTTTCCCAAATACCGTGTAATACACTAAATTAACTCAATTTGAAAATATAAAGATTAAAATCATCAAAAACGGCAATAAGATTTACGCTCCTTCATTATACATATACATATCATGTAATATGTCAGACTGGGATTGCACTACCCTCCTAGTCCTGCTGGATAATAAAAAAATTAAAAAGTCATACAGCTATTTATTTATTTATTTCATTTAAACGCCCATAGGGCTTTTACATACAATGCAATTATGTTTTTTAAATACAATAACAGTAAAGAGTTTACATAATAAATAAGAATATACAGATTACATAAAATATAAGATTTAACAATGCATAGGTTAACAAAATATAGGTAACATGAAACAAGAGTTTACGAAACTTAGGTAACATGAAATTTAAGTAAATGAAATAAAAATATATGATCTGCCAATATCCTCCAAATCAATTGAATAAAAAAGGATGAAATTGTTGTTCACATTAGCCTATAAACTATGTAACTCTAATTAACAATCTCTATTACGCAAGATTAGGATAAGAATCGACAAGCTATAAAGCATGTATGTAGAAATGGTTTATAAAATTATGAAATCTTTTGATAATTTTGCAGGCGAAGATGGCTCTCCGAATATCTATGCAGCAGATCCGACTCTCTGTGCTGGGCGGTGATCCGGATGGAGTGGCGCGCGGCTGGCTCTTTCTCGCGCTTGCCCTCTCCCAGCTCGGTCACGGCAATGCGGCATTTCACCTGCTCCATCTGGCGTACGACACGCCCACCCTCGATGAACGCCACCGCCGCATGTGCCTCGGCGTCCAGGCCAAGCTCAAGTACGACCGGAAGGTGCGGCGCCAGAAACGAAGCCAAGGCACGCTGTCCAGCGGGGATTCTTTAGTTCAGGTCTTGCGGTCCATCACCTTATAACTGTGGGTGTGTTTATTAATTCTTGTAAATATGATATATTTATTCGTTAGGGCATCATTACAGGCATGGTTCAAACATGACCGAAAGATACGGCTTCAGAAACAGGACGAAGATGCTCTTTCAGTGGTAATTCTTTATCTCATGTCTTACAGTCAAGTATGTTAAAAGAAGCACCCATCGTTGCCAGGGCCTTAATCTGCTTTAAGCAGTTGGAAAGAGGCACAAAAGGTTTTTCAAAATCTCATAGACAGTGACCTTTCTTTTGTTTTTACTCGTAGGAGCCGGCAAGAATATTCAATAAATAATAATACATTTTTATAAGGCCAACATGAAGACAATACCATTCTTGATAAAGTGACATTTTGATTTTTGTGTTCAAAAAACCCAGTACAAGTAATATACATATAATAGGCAAAATGAATGTATAATGTTGACACTGCAGTTGCAGTGCTTCGTGACTTGCTTGGGCACAATTCTTCAATTCTCCAAATGCAGGGCTTCGACTCCTAGGGATTAAAGATCAAGTGTACAAAATTTTATCAATCTCGGAATAAAACTATAGATTTGTATAAAAAATATACCCACAGACACTCTTCTTTATAGTCTCTTTCATCTGAACAATTAAAATCCGAGCCTTTTTGGTTTAACAAAATTTCAGATTACTTAGAATCTTTAAGAAACGGCTGTATTTTAGGAAAATTTGAGAGTTTTGACGTTTTCCGGTACCTCTTAACGTAGATGTTACACACTTAAATATTTTACTACTTTTAACTTTCAGATAAAAATATTAAAATATACTGTAAATTTACCAATGTTATATTCCCTTGCTAACTTCATACTACTCTCAACTACAGCCCGGTATATCAGTTGTTTTTAATCTCGGCTATGATGGAATGTCGAGCTTAGCACATGAATCCTATAGGTCGTAAGCATAGATATCACCAATATTTCACATTTTGTCTATGATTTTAATACAGGAACGTGTTTCTTTTTTCTTTGCAAAACCGAACTACTGTCATCATAATGTTCAAAATGTCAACAACCGCGGATTTAACTTCTCGATTGCCGATACGAAAATTTCGCCTTAAATTTTGTTAAAAAAAAAAGCATTGTTTTTACCAAATAGATAAGCTGTTGAAAAGTGAGCTCAATTTTTCCTTATTTAACCAGATCTTGAGGAGCTGGATGCAATAACAACTTATGTGATGAAAATTGTAGTTTTGAGTAAAACACATATAAAGTTTTCTGAAATGTGTACTATTCACTTGTAATTTGTAACTACATAGTATTGTAACTTTTGTGTGTAGTGTTTTGCTTGTAGTTCCGTCTGCGTAAAACCTGCAGAAGTCATATTTACACAGGAAGATGGGATTGAAGATACCAAAAAGGCGACGGGAGCAAATATTTCATTCAGCTCCTCAATTGATGAAACATTTTTAAATATTAAAATTCTTGGACAAATAATTAATTTCATCAGCCTGTCTGGGGTCTAGGAGTCGATAGATCTTATTAAATTGTCGATATCAGTGTTTTCGAATCGGAATAGATTAATTACACTTCTTGGTATTATCTATTCGGTGGTTTTTGGCTATGTAAGCAGACACCTTTATGTAAAACCTAGCAATATGTATTGCTATAGTTGTTTATAAAATCAAAATTTCAAAGCAGTCATTTACAAACAAGAACAAAAAAACATCCTTTAAATTTTATTGTTTGTTGACCAAACATAATATTTCTAGTTTTTGCATTAAGGTAAGTTATATTGGCCATGGTTAATTAATTTCCATTGTAAATATCCTATACTTTCATATTTCTTAGTTACCCATATTGCGATACAGACATTACCAAGTGTTTTATTATAAAGGATCTGGTAAACGAGCATAATAAATTGCCCAACAATTGTCTTGACGGGCAAGGTGTTAGTGTTAGCCGTCAATATTTCCATGTCCCATCAAGATTGCCGTAATATAAAAGACGAATTCACAATTGTTTGACATATTATAGCAAGTTTGCAAAACGCCAAAATGTGCAAAATTTATTTATCTTTCAGCAAAAAAACAGGGCAATTCGTCGACAAGAATAGGCAATACACAACACTCTTGACGGCAAGAAATTGCTGTACAGCATTGCTCGTTTATAAGAGCCTTAAAAATTGAGGCTCTCATTGCCAGTATGTCTTAACCACCATTTGAACAGTGATGACATTTGACTAGTTCTAACCAAAATAGCTTTATTAGTTAACTTTGACTTTGACCTGATTACATGCTTTAAATATTATGTCAATTAGCACTTAAGCTACTCTGGTCATGAGTCCCTCAAATCATGTGCATAGAAATAAATGAATAAAATTGTTTAATTGATAGTTATTATTGTTATTTCTTTTTAATTGTTGTCATTATTTTAAAACAATTTTCGCTTTATACTCAATACTGCTAGATTAGAGGCAAACCATACATATTTCAGTTTTTGTATAGATTTATAAATTGCTGAATGAATTATTGCATTTTCCCCTTATAAAATTGACTATTCATCTTTCAACACACATTTTAGTCCCTGTATTCTTATTATAAATCCCTAATTATTCGATAATATAAATAAATTAAATTATTTTTTAAATTTCATTCTGTTTTATTTAAATGGCTTTGGCCATGTTTGGTGACCAGGTACCTATTTCCCGACCTTTCTTTTACCCATCGCCTTCCCTTCCCAACTCCATTTAGCCTCACAATCTACCCCACTTGGGGATGCCATAATCTCTCTAGCCCTAGACAGAAGTTGTGATTGTTTTCTGGTATTCACATGTAAAAATAAATAATGTTTCACACTAAGTACTTATTTATAAATAAATAAATTGAGATTTTCTAAGTAGCTACCTGAAATACCGATCTTCACGTAATGCAGATCGATACCGCGACCCCATCCCTATCCCATGGAAATAATATAAACATAACCTGCCAAAGCGCAACTGTCATTTTAGATTTCGATTTGTCAATTTTGCGCGAGAATATTTAAAACCGGCAAAATGGCTTGCCTTTATAACCAAGTAAAGCTGATGTACGAAAATGAACTATATTCCAATTGCGTTACACTGGTAAGCTAAATAAGACATTGCTAATGTTATATCAATTGGCTAACGACGAATATTTTAAATACAAACTCTAGCTAGCTCTGTTATGTAAAAGCACATATTTCATGCGTAATTTGCATTCTAACATATTTTATTAATATGTAACAATAAAATTAACAAATTCGCATAAAAAATACTGATTTCTATAATATTGTAATGTTTATACATATAAATTTAAAGTTTTGTAAGGCAATATTTGGCAAAAAGGTTTATTATATCGATTGCACAAATTTGTGAACATTTATCCATGTATACGTATACAATATGCATTGTGTACGTATACATGGATCTTATGAATATGTCTACCTTCTTTCAATTTGACAGTTGTCTATAAAACCGTTAATACAAGAATGATTAAAACTGATTGATTTAAATTAATTATTTCAAAGGTCTTCATCATCGCAAATATAGATTGATTATCCTACAAAATCATTTACATTACAGTAAGGAATACCTTTGTATGCTTTCTTAAATTATCCACACCTATTTGTACGTGTTTAGGTAAACTTTTAGAATCCCTGGCCACGCTCAATTAAATATGTCAAACGGGAAGAAAAAAAAACGTGTCCGATCTGTCAAATCGCATGAAACTTTGACTGACAAAAAATAACTTTAAGACGGTAGTTTCCATTCCCCAGAAAAAATGTTGGTTTTTATAGTAATTAAGTTGAATCTAAATGTTATTTAAAAAAATATTCATATTAAGCATGGCCAACGGTCCTAAAATATTACCTTGTTTAATATGAATCTTTCCTATAAAGGTATGCGTACATAAACAACATTAAAAAAAAACGCTGTGAAGATGGTATTAGTTGTAGTCACAAAGAACTAATGACCCTTTGGGTTTGTAGAAAATCTGATTGCATGGAATAGGTCATTATCATGAATTAGACAAATACACAGAAAAATACTTTAAAGGAGATAGCCGTATAATTCTCACATGGTTTTGCAAACTTTTTAACCAATGTTTAAAGTAGGGTTATATGCCATTAGATTGGAGAAGGGCTGTGATCATGCCGTTATACAAAAGTAAACGGTCACTATGGAAAGTGGGAATCAGAGGGCTATTAGTCTGCTAAGTTCAGTTGGCAAGCTGTATGGTAGAATTTTGATTGGAAGGGTAAGAATGGAAACAATGGATAAAATATGGGATGTGCAAGGTGCTTTTATGAGTGGGAGGGGGTGCATGGACCAGATCTTCTCATTGCGTAAGCTCACTGAGAACTTTCTTGGAAAAAAACAGAAACTCTTCTGTGCCTTTGTAGATCTACAAAAAGCATACGACCGAGTTGACAGGAATAAGCTATGGAAGGTGTTGCCCAAGTATGGAGTGAACACGAATCTCATACAGGCAATTTCGTTTCTGTATGAGGGAAGCATTGCATGTATTAGTGAGAACGGTGGTTTTACGGAGTGGTTTGATATAACAAAAGGTGTTAAGCAAGGCTGCGTAATGTCATCGTGGTTATTCAATTTATAGATGGATAATTGCATACAAGAATTAAAAGAGGTGGGATCGGGCGCGATAAGGTGAGTTATCTGAAAATATGTTGCCTGTTGTATGTTGATGATGCGGTGCTGATTGCTAACAATATGGAAGATCTACAGTCTCTCTTGTCTAGGATGAATGAAGTATATATAAATAATGAATTAATGATGAATGTAAGTAGGTCTAAAGTCATGGTGTTTGAAAGAGAGCGTACAAAAAAGTGTACAATACATAGATAGTTGCAAATGATGAATAATACTTCGAGCAGGTGGATGAGTTTGTGTATTTGGGAAGTATGTTTATGAGAAATGTGAAGGCCGACAGAGATTTTGAACGAAGGGTAAATGCAGGTAACTCCATTAATGGAGGACTGAACGCAGTTGGTGCTAACAAAAAATTGTCCAAAGAAGCGAATCTAGCAGTCCACAATGGAGTGCTGGTACCTAACCTAATGTAAGGCAGTGAGGCATGGAACTGACAGAGGAAGGATAAAAGTAGACTGAATGCTGTAGAAAAGAGATCCCTGAGACGTATGTGTGGTAAAACCATGAATGATTGTGTGAGAAATGTGTAGATCTGCAAAGAATGCAAGACTGATGTAAGCGTAGTGAGTAAAATTAAGAAAAGGACGCTTAGATAGTTTGGGCATGTAGAGCGAATGAACGAAGAAAGGAGAGTGTAGAGAGTGTGTGAGTGTATATTCATGTGACGGAAATGTGAATGGTAGAAGTCGAGGTTGCCCGAGGAAGACGTGGCATCAGATATTTGAGTCGGGCCATGTCAACGGTCAGAATAATACAAGAGTATGTATGAATGTGGCAAGGACTGTGTGCCAAGACGGAGTTATTTGGCGGTCCATCACCTCTTTTAAAAAAAAAAAATTATATAAATATATATATATATATATATAAATGTTAACCTACCTATTTAGCTATATTTGTGAGTTTTCAGGCCGCCATGGTGGTGACTGTCGGAGAAAATAACTATGGGGAGTATATCTCCCCCCAGGATATGTTTCAAGTCTTCTTCTACTATGGAGACTCTCTATACCACCTCCAGCACTACCGGAAAGCAGAGACCATCTACAGAAAGTATGTAACATGACATAATCTTTGTAACTGCTTTAGAAATTTGGATTTTAGGCTAGGTTACATTCTCTTGATAAGCCTGCAGGTCGAAGGAACCTAAGCATGGCTGGCTGGTTGGTGTGAAAGCAAATACCGTAATCTTAAGGCCTGGCTACGCAGTGCGAGCCAGCGAGCGATTTTGCTATCTGAGTTACTTCAGTGTAGCTACTTGCACCATGTCACCGCATTATACTAGTTACTATCGTGTGCGAGTCGGTCAGTAGCTTGCATCAGAGTTACTACATTTTTTGTTTCACTTGCCACTTACCTTCCCCCACCACGTTACAAGGCAGCACCTCGCACGTCACTGGATGTCATCGGAACAATTTTGCGAAAGGTCTGTAGTTCGTTTGCTCGGGCCTATGCGTGTTAATGTTTTTTTTTTCGGCAGTCACAATGTCTGTAGTCTCGGGCAGTAGCTACTTGCCTGTACCATGGCAGCTATTCTCATCGTATGACCAGTCGAGGCGAGTCGAGCTAAGGCCATGCAAGTATACAATGGGGGTAGCTGTCTACTGGCAAATGGAACTAAAGGGAAAGGCATTTCCTAGGGACGGCCAGGACTTCAAAGAAAGTATCACCAATGATAATAATGGTGACAACTTCTAGATAACCTCAGCTTCCCAACTATCCTTGTTAACCCTTCCTTGCCGATGCTGTCAACTGATTTGCCACATCTAAAATTATTAAATTATCTCTGTAAGTAATACTAAATACAGAGTTCATATTTTAGTTGTTCCTCAGCAATTCATTTATGTATTGGATAAAATATGTAAATATTAATCGAATGCAGCAGAAAAAAATGGAATATACGTATGGCTGCGTGTGTTGACAACTTTCCGAGTGGTGCGGTAGTGAGTGAGAGGGGTACGAAGTTTTGCTCACCGTGCCACATTGCGTGGTTATCAGTAGTAGTTGACAATCTGCCGGCTGTATTGGACTTTTCATGCGTTTTATGGGTGGCCGATGTTTTTTTCCTCATTTTCTGCACTAATACATAATATTTTACCGAATTGAATTCATAACTCACAGTTGGTTCTGACTTATTAGAACAAGTTATGGTTAGTTACAGATCAGTTCTATAAATTGATTGGTTTTTCCAGAGCACTTCAACTGCGCAAGTCTATGCTGAAGAATCGGAGTCAATCCAAAGCGCAGGAAGGATCTGGCAGCGGGAACAGCAAGGAGTACAACCCTGAGCTTGAGATCAAGTACAAGATGCACTTGTGTTATGTTCACATGCGGCAGACACAGCCTTCCATTGACATCCTTCAGAGTATCTCAGGTACACAGATATACAACTACATTTATTTCATGGTCTTGCTGTTACACAAATGTACTTACAGATAGGACGTCGAAAATGTGTGGGTGTCCCAGTGGAAACGACTCAGAGACAGACTGAGGAAGGGATGTTTAGACTATGTGGAGGAGGATTGGTGGCGAATGAGGACAGACCACAGCCATTTGAGAACATTTTTTTTTAATTGCCGTCAACCCGGGCGTTTATTGCAATAACATGATCAGTATTACAAATATGAAAGTAACCCGCCTCACTAGAAGATTTCTGTACTGATGTCACTGTTTATAATTTACTGTATATGGTATATTTTATACCGTTGATATTAAATTAAATCTGTGAAGGAGGCCAAATCCCACCCTGGGGTGTAGAGCTGTGATGATGATGACAAATGTTCGCTACTGGTTCCAGTCTCTAGCAATCGTCTTCAGTCCTCAGACCTCCCGTACTGCTCCAGTCTTCATCCCCGCAGTCAGTTTAGCTCTTGAGGCACCCACTTGACCATTATTTGCCGTGTGATCTGACAATCCTATGATCCCATTCTTTGGGGCCTATTTCGAAAAATCATTCCCTTAATAAAATTTTCTATTAGGTGTGTCCATCATTATGTATTCAGAAACTCCAGCTTATCTGTAACCAACGAAATAGTTAACTTATATGCCATTTTCCTTTCCAGGGAAACACCGCACCCCCAAGATAAACATGTGCCTTGGCCAGGCGTTTGAGCGTGTGGGCCTGGTGCGACCTGCCGCCACAGCATACCGGGAGGCACTGAGGGCCTGCCCATTCGCCATTGAGGCCGCCGATAGATTGCTCAAACTTATGGTCAAACCTTCAGAGGTGTTAGCTATCGTGAATGAAGGTTAGTTTGTATTATGTTAATAAGTAACAGTAGAAAAATTAAGAATAATTAGTCAATATCAAAAAGAAAAATTAGATGAGGTCCCATAATAGAACCTTGTGGAAATTCAGAAAACCACTAATTTAATATGAACTAGAACCTGATCTAAAATGCTCACGATTTCTGAAGTGTGAAGTAAAAAATAAATTGAACTTAAGGCTCTCATAAACGAGAGTCCTTGAAAAAACAAATGTGGCAAAAAATATAATATCTGTTACATACATACATTATGTTTGTACCGGACGGTGTGTACCGCTCTCGGCGACCGTCATTTCATAATGGTCGAAGCGCGGAGCGGGAGCGTGGTTTTAGAACTTACGTGGGGCTTCGATACCTCGAGTCCCGCTCGCCCCCGCATCGCTTCCCCTCACCACAAGCGCCTGGCCGGCCCAGGCGACCGCCCCGGACCAATCAACGCGCCCCTAAGCAACGCTGTACGGGGAAATAGTTTGAATTGACTATGTATTAAAATGTTTAGACTAATTTTGAGAGAGTTCGGCCGTAGATATTACGAAATAAAAGACCTTGATAAAACGGCCGGACTCTCCTTAGCATAACTAGATAATAAGAATTTGTGTAAAATTAAATATAAGAAAATTAATTACGATTTCCCCTGAATATGTTGGGCCGGGGACCCCCACACTGAATGAATTATGTACAACTGATTAATAAATAAAAATGCTAGGGAGGAGTGGTTAGGGTCGATTAAAAGAGCATAAAGAGTAGAGTAGTTCTAAAGGTTGTGACCTCTGCTAATTAAATCTTAGCGGACCTCACAGCCCGTGGATCATCAACAACCCGCGAATGAAGGCAGCGCGTCGATCCCGCCCTCCCCAAAGTCGGGAGAGGGGGATTGCACAATAAATACGGCGCGCCAGCCTTCAGCTCGCTCTCTCTGCCTTGGACCGCCACCAGCTACTCTACTCTCGCTTTTCCTGACTGCTTCTCTCCGGATCTCAACTTGGATACTTCTTTGACTTGGCTCCCCCCTGGATTTCTGCCCCTGCCTGCTTCCTCCCGCACCGAGGATAAAGCAGATCCCGGCCCCGAACTGAGCAAGGATAAAGAAGATTCCTGTACCGACCGGAACAAGGATAAAGAAGATTCCTGTACCGACCGGAGCAACGATAAAGCAGATTCCTGTACCGACCGGAGCAAGGATAAAAGTAGATTCCTTTACCGACCCGAGCAAGGGTAAAGCAGATTTCTACCCGGACCTAGCGGCTAACTACAGACTGACCGGCCCCCTATCTTACAGTCTGTGTAAAAGACCTAGCTGGTCGATTACATAGTGGTCCTTTCGAAACGGATCTAGTCACCAGCCGCTACGATGTCTCGATCGCTCCGCTCTGGCAAGGGCGCCCGTGAGGAGGGCGCTACCGAACGAGATGACACACGCCGCGGCCCCGAAGTGCCCGGCCCAACCCCCGCAGCAGCCCCCGGCCCAGATCATGCCGGACCTGCTGCCCATCAAGCTGAACTGGCTAGAGCACGAGCTGCCCCGGCAGCGGCTCTGGCCACCGCACCCGCCCCTGCCGCAGTCTCCGCGGATGAGCGCCTCATATCAGACAGCGAGGCTTCCACAGAGAACACTCTCCGCCAGCTGCAACGAGAACTGCGAGCCGAGAGAAAACGCTCCCGGGACTCTGCCCGGCAGATCGAGCAACTAATTGCCGCGCTCGGAGCTTCAAGGCTGCCGCTCGAGACACCACAGCCGCTCGATTTATCGCGGCTGCCCGAGACGTCACAGCATGCCGCCAAGCCGACGGCAGCATGCGAGCCGCCCCGCATGGAGGCCCAACCCCGTGCGTTCGAAGCACATCTTCCGCCAACCACTCTAGATCTTACAACCCTGGCGGTCCATTCCCTGGAAACCCGATGGCGGATGAGACTGCCCGCCACACGCAAGATTGGGTAAACTCCAGACAAGACCCGTTCGCACACTTCACCGCGGCTGTGGTAGACACTATCCGCAGCTCGCAGTCTGGAAGTACCCCGAGAGCCCAGGAGGAAGACAATCGTATGGTTTCCCTCATCGCCCGGCAATCTACAGCCAAGGACCTGCCGACATTTTCCGGGGACCCGGTTGAGTGGCCGACCTTTCACGCACAATACCAACAATCGACAACGACATGCGGGATGACGGCTGCTGAGAATCTAATAAGATTACAGCGCGCGCTGCGCGGAAAAGCGCGCGATGCCGTCAACCCTCTCCTAATGGACCCCGCTCAGGTCCCGGAGATTATCGACGTGCTGAAGCACCGTTTCGGCGGCGCACACGCAATTGCCGCCATGATGTACGATAAAGTGAAGAAATTGCCGCTCTTACCTGAAGATGCCTCCAACGAAGCTATAGTGGAATTTTCGGGAACTGTTCAAAATGTCGTTGCCTCGCTAGGTAACTTGTCGGACAATTACCGAAGCAACCCGCCACTACTCAGCGAGGTGGCGTCGAAAATGCCGCTGGCCCTACGCATCGCGTGGCTCGACAAGGTCGCGGACAGTGCCGCCGCTGCCGATATCCACCAGTTCGCAGCGTTCCTGAAGCGGCTGGCAAATGCCGTCCCGAGGTCGGGTCTCGTTGACCCCTCCCGGATTTCCCGGACCCGTCGCGACCAAGTGCACGCGCAAAGTACTTCGGCGGTGAGAAGTGAGAAGATTGCGGTAAACAGTGAAAATTGCGCAAAATTCAACAGTTTGCACAAATTACGGGAGTGCCCACAGTTTGCCGCGATTGACATTCCCGCCCGGTGGGACTTGGTAAAAAGTGCGCGCGTGTGTCACAAGTGCTTGGACAAAGGACATTACACGCGGGTGTGTAAATTTCGTACGAGCTGCGGCGTTGGCCCGTGCCGCCTGTTACATCACAAATTACTACACGAAACCGCGAGGTACAATACAGCTCCCTTCGTCGCAAGTGAGACCGTGAACGCGACTTGGATCGGGCAAAGTTCGGTTTTGCTTAAAGTAGTCACAGTAAAAATATGTGGCCCAAAGGGGCAAGTGTCTACCCACGCGCTGCTCGACGAGGGGTCAACCGTGACCCTCATCGATGCCGAACTCGCCGACAAAGTGGGGGTGCTCGGACCACCCTGTGGACTTCGTATACGTGGTGCCAACGGAATGTGCTCATCGGATAGCGCATCCCAGCGTGTTAAACTTTACGTGCGCGGTGACGGGGCCGAATACCCCATTATCGCAAACACAGTGACGGACCTAGATCTCCCGCGACAAAAAGTGGCCGGCCACGGGCAAGTGAAACCACGGTTATTGATCGGCCAGGACAATGTGCATTTGATCGTGTCTCGGGAGGTCCAGGAAGAAGATGGCGGCCGCATGACGTCACGAACCGCGCTCGGCTGGATCAAACACGGAGGTACCCGGCGTGACGTAGACAGCGGCACCACGCTTAATATGATCGGCGAAACAACTGAAATGAGTAAAATCGGTGAACTCATCAAAAGGGACTTTTCAGTTGACTCGCTTGGCTTGACCGCCGTGAGCCGGGTGTCTACAGATATACAGTGTGCCGAGGCCCTCATGGAAAGCACAACGTGCCCCCTGGGTACGGGCCGGTGGGAGACCGGCCTACTATGGCGGGAGAATAACGCGTGGCTGCCTAGAGCGCGGGTACGCCCTGCCGCGCAACAGCTGGCCCAGAGGGCGAGCGATCGAAGCTACGCCGGTGACCGAAGGCCGGGTACGAGCAGTCCGGGAAAAAACCAGTACCGGAGAATACGTACGGCCGGCGGTAAAAATTATCGTCCTCTTGTCAGCCGCACCACCGCACCGCGATCCTGCAGCGGCATCCACAGTGGCATCCACATCGCATCCACATCAAGGCGCCAATTTTGAGAGAGTTCGGCCGTAGATATTACGAAATAAAAGACCTTGATAAAACGGCCGGACTCTCCTTAGCATAACTAGATAATAAGAATTTGTGTAAAATTAAATATAAGAAAATTAATTACGATTTCCCCTGAATATGTTGGGCCGGGGACCCCCACACTGAATGAATTATGTACAACTGATTAATAAATAAAAATGGTAGGGAGGAGTGGTTAGGGTCGATTAAAAGAGCATAAAGAGTAGAGTAGTTCTAAAGGTTGTGACCTCTGCTAATTAAATCTTAGCGGACCTCACAGCCCGTGGATCATCAACAACCCGCGAATGAAGGCAGCACGTCGATCCCGCCCTCCCCAAAGTCGGGAGAGGGGGATTGCACAATAAATACGGCGCGCCAGCCTTCAGCTCGCTCTCTCTGCCTTGGACCGCCACCAGCTACTCTACTCTCGCTTTTCCTGACTGCTTCTCTCCGGATCTCAACTTGGATACTTCTTTGACTTGGCTCCCCCCTGGATTTCTGCCCCTGCCTGCTTCCTCCCGCACCGAGGATAAAGCAGATCCCGGCCCCGAACTGAGCAAGGATAAAGAAGATTCCTGTACCGACCGGAACAAGGATAAAGAAGATTCCTGTACCGACCGGAGCAACGATAAAGCAGATTCCTGTACCGACCGGAGCAAGGATAAAAGTAGATTCCTTTACCGACCCGAGCAAGGGTAAAGCAGATTTCTACCCGGACCTAGCGGCTAACTACGGACTGACCGGCCCCCTATCTTACAGTCTGTGTAAAAGACCTAGCTGGTCGATTACAATGTTAAATATTGAAACATCATCATTAGTGCTATAACGCTTGCAGCATTATCACCTCAAGGTTCACCCCCACTTCTGTCAATCTCGTGCTGTCTCCCTCCAGTTCCATCTGCATTGACCAGCCACCTATGTTTAGGTCTTTCGGCACTGCTTCGTACTGCAGGTTTATTATTATTATAGTAAACTTAATTCAAATTGAAATTAACGTCTACTTCTGTCGAAGTCTTTCTTTTTTCTGGAGTCCCCCAGGGTTCTATTCTGAGACCACTTTTCTTTACTTTTAACCTTAATACAAATTTAAATAATAATCATACATTGCACAGTGGCCACCGGTCCAGACGGCGCGTTAGTAACGGGGTGGCTGAATGCGCGCGCCCACTTTCACATGCGCGAGTGGACCACTAGCGTACGCGCCCTCAAGGTGTTGGACCAGGAGGGGGCGCTGCTTCGGGGCTGCCCCATGCTGCTAGTGGCACTGGGAGAGGTGCAGTACTACTCCGGAGACACCAGTCAAGCTATCATCACATTTCAGCGGGTGATTAACTAATGGATATAATAGTACATTAGAATGTCAGTAATCTGTTATGTCCAATAATCTCACACTATTTGAGTTGAGGTTCAATTATAAGTGATTGGGATTTTGTGGACCTCTGCCACTGAATTGTCATAGGAAACATTACTGCTGTAACCGCCATAACAACAAGCATACTTTTTATACTTGATTTCACACATAAATTTACATCTTGAGTTAACCATTTAGTATGAGTGATTCTTCATTTTCTTTAGTCGTTCTCTCATTGCTGATAACCCTAATAAACATACAATTTTTTTAATATTAATATTTTGAGTGGAGACATCAAAATGGTTCACCTTCCTTTTTTTCATCTAAAATTACTGATGTGATGTTAATGAAAAAAAAACACCTTTTATTAGACAAGTGTAATATACACCTCACTTTTTTGTCGTTTCATATAAAAATAATTGAAAAATTCACAAAGTTTCATAAATTTTTCTCAAATTGCGATTGGAACCTTTGGTTTCTCATGAAGGTGTAAATTTGAATTCTTCTGTGGTTGTTTGTTCAACTTCTTGATTTGAATATAAAGCTTTTTTTTATTAAGTTTTTTCTTTCCAACACTATTTAGATCATATTTCTCACCATGACACTAAAGGAGATGCAATGGTTTCCATGAGATCATATGAGCTGTTTCCAAAAGTGAACAAACTAAACTGAGGAGTTAATCTTTCTAAAATATCTCATGATGCGTTGTAGCTCTTCTAACATTGGTAGACTGATATAAATATATCTATATTCCAGGCTCACGCAGCCGATCCCTTGATGAGGCGCGGTCTGGGTTTGTACGCTGCCTGCCTCGCGCGAGAGGGGCAGCTGCGCGAGAGAGAGTCGCGCCTGCTGCCGCCCTCGCTGCCCATGACCGAGTACGCGCGCGAAGAGTGGCTGGTCCTCGCGCACTCCCACGCCGAGAAGCGCAGGCTGCCACGCGCCGCCTACTTTGCGCAGAAGGCTTGCATGATGGACCCAAGGGACCCAGAGTCACTTCTGCTCAAAGGTACAAAAAAAAAATACTACCCATGTGCGTAGTGTTTAATTTTTTGGTTTTTAACCTGGAAAAAAATCCTTATAAAATTAACTTAACCACTCAGAACATTAGAACGTCAAAAGACGTAAATATGATAATAGCGGTCAAGACATTAGAACGTCTTTTCACGTAAACGCGCGAGATTTTACAAAAATTGATTTATTTTCATCACTAGTTTACGGATTCCCATGATTTAAAAAACAGAGTATCGATAATGAATAACGCTACGCGTCTGTATTCAAGAATATCTATGGAAAGTAGAGGTGCATTATCTAAGCCGATTAAAACTGTCAAGATGTTCGTTAATAATTTATTGCGTTTCTAAATAATTTATTAAAAATATTTTAGTTTGGACGTTAATATTTTGAGGTGACTAATAGTTTTTAAATATATTTCTTCAATATATAAAGTGTTATTTCTTTATACTACTCAGAAAAAAGTACATTTTTCAAGGCTTTGAAATAATGGTAAGCGATTTTTACATATTTTTGACGTTTTCATAAAATGTACACAATTCGATAGTGGATTTCATAATCTTTCCAAAAAATTATTTAGAATGAGGCTACGTTTCCCAAAACGTGAGTTATGAAGCTCTTAGTAAAACTCGTAAATAACACAAAAATTATCACGTTCTGACAGTTCTCAAAGGGACACATAATAAATAAAATTCTATTATCATAAATTATGAAAAAAAAATACCAGGCCAATGATATTGAGGAAAGAACAAAATCGCCAGAGTAATATGTTATTAATCTGTTCATCGTACTTTGATAATTCCTTTTATCTTTAATTATCCGATAGAAGAATTTTACTCTGTTTGATTCTCCAGACCTGTTAGAAATGATAATGTTCAGAGTAGACGTGAGTAGTTCACGATCGACTCGGCTCAGTGAACCGGATCTTCATGGTTTGCGAATGAGTAAGGTTGTGATCTGTAAAATCTGCAAGACCCGGTGAGCCGAATGACCCAGGAGCCGAGAGACCCGTGACGGTCAACGACGTTGAGTCTTACGGCTCGCAGGTCACTACTGACCTGGATTGATCATTCGTTCACAGATACGAGAATAGTATAGAGATTCATAATTTATAGTATGCGTGCACGCTTCAGTTGTGGCGTCAGCGCTCCGGCCATATTATTTTATTTATCTTGATCAGTCAATAGATATTCTCCTGTGTACTCTGTATACGTATGATTTCATATATCGTTCTTATGGAACAGCCTTTTTAGGCGTATGAATAAATAAACATTGCCTCAAAATTAAATAATTTTCATATTACAGGGTAAAAAGCAATCCTTCCAATCTTTCGACTGCAAGATAATATTTTTGGTGTCAGTGATAATTTTTTCGTAAGCCCCGTCTGGATAATACATGGTGAATCATTTAATTCTGAGAAGTTATGCATATTATAATATCTTTATTTCACTCCAGGCAGCATCCTAGTAGGCCTGAAAAAGTACATGGAGGCCCAGGCACACTTCCGCGAGGCACTGCAGATGGCCCCCGGACGCTACGAAGGCTACGCGGGGCTGGCCGAGGTGCATCTGGCCCTGCGGCGCCCCCGTGAGGCGGCCGCCGTGGCAGCTAGCGCATGCAAGGCCCTTCCCAACTGCCCTAGGGCTCTTACGGTCAGTGTAATTAGACAGTATAAGCGGTTAGACTGAAGCTTTTGAAATTTATATATATGGCAGATCCTCAAAATACCCTGAGCAAGATGACTAATATGGAGGTTCTTCATTGAATGACCAAAAATTGAGACTGTTTGCATAGCTCCTGTGAACCCTCGGGTCATTCCGATTTCACCTCTTTACTGACAAATATAAGATTACCCAACTGATCTAAGGGAGAATTGCTTGCAGCAATTTTAAATATGTACATTCAATAGTAGCTTAGTCACTCAAGCGATAGCTACCCAAATTTGGGTAACTGTAGATAGGTGATTTTTATGAATTTATTTTGAACTTCCCTAGGCTGGAATAAACCCAAACCAGACGCCCGGAAATCGCTCACTCAATTTTTTTTAAATACGCTCAAACACTTCTTATGTAAGATAATTATTAGCTTATATGAAAATATTGTCTCTCGTTTTTTTTCTTTGTTTTCTCAGTTAATGTAACTATTGAATATCTAAAATTCCCATCCTTTTACACAAGTGTATTTCCTCCCCAGCTGTACGCAAACGTGCTGATCAAGGAAGGCGGGGGCGGTGGTGCTGTGAGAGCGAGGGCGCTGCTGGAGCGAGCTCTGGCACAGGATGAGGCACACCTACCTGCTGCGCTTGCTCTTTCTCGGTTGCTGGACTCTGACGAGGACCCGCAGGCTTCCATAGACCTGCTGGAGAAACAGGTGATTGATAAATCCACTTTCCTTCTGTTCTGCAGCTCGCTGTGTTTGGAATTAATGTTTCTATCAATTCAATGTAGCAATCTGTTTGTATTAGCGATACACATACATATTTCCTATATAAACTACATCATAGCTGTTCAGGCAAGTCCCCACACCAAAACATACATTTTCGAGATACTGCAAATTTAAAAGCTGAAATATGTTACATAAATAACAAAATAAGGTTTTAAAGTTTATGTAATGGAATTTTCAAAAGCTTTCATTCAAATAAGATAATTATTTCTCTAACATTAAAATTTCAATGCATATACTAGTCCCAGCAAGAGGTTGTATGTGAATTCATCGTTCTAGTATCTGCCTTAGTATTTTGTCTTTTGTTTTCATACAAGACATGTGAGAAGGAAGAGGACCATCGTCGGTGACATACATACGAGCTCTCACAGGGACTAGTATATCTCAAAACTTGTGCACGTAGGTTGGTGACTTTTGCCTGAACGGCGACAATAGAAGAATTAAATGACTCCTGATGCTATCATCTGACTGACCTTAGCATTCCACTTTGACCTCCAAAGAAGATCATGTGAAACATTAATATGGTATTATCTCACATACTATTTACATTAAATAGCTATCTAATTTATCTTTCTGCTTTCCAGGTATCCATCTGCCCGTCGGCTGCCTTACACCAGGCTCTGGGGGAGGCGTGGGCGCGGCGTGGAGGCGCCACGGGGGCGGAGCGCGCCCTGCAGCACTACGTGGCTGCGCTGGCCCTGGAGCCTGGTAGCCGAAGCGTCCTGGACGCACTGGCACAGCTGGACAGGGCGCCCCCGCATCCGCCCGGACAGGCGCAGCACCCAGGTACGCATACCAACCAACACATTACCAAATGATAGGACTATTAACGGGACACTGCCATCTCAGACACAGAAAAACATGCAGTTGTTGGGAGGGGAAAATACCAATAGATGCAGGAAATGTAACAAAATTGAAGAGACTCCAATTCACCTATGGTACCAATGTTCCGCCCTGATGGAACAAGTCTCAGTAACCAGGGAAGATACATTGTAGAACCAGGAGACAGTCAAATATCTAATGACAACCCTGGTGAACTTTATCACAGGGACAGGGTGCAACGATTAAAAAAATTGTGTGAATTAATAAATATCAGCCAAAAAATAACAAAGGTGAATTTAAGCTATTAAATGTAAGAATAAGGAGGATGATTATCTTAAATAAAAGATTCATACTTAAGAAATATAATTTATTGTAAAACAATCTAGCAAGAGACTCAAATGATTAATTAAAATATAAATAATCTTAGGGTGCAACTAACCTCGAAGAAGCGTTAGTAGGTCGGTCTTATTTTACGTAAAAATAATTAACATGGTGGTTGATGATAAGTTATACTAAATTGTAGGTAGTAAAATAATGAATTATAATTTTAAATATCATTACGATTAATAATAAGGGCGCCAGTTCCATATATAAACGATAGAACAAAATTTATAAATTATAGTAAACCAATGTTGAAAATAGAAAAAGAAACTAAAGATTGAATATTGAAATGCTTAATGAAAAAATTAAAAACCTCCCGATTCCGTGTTGAATGCCATCCGCGAAGAGTCCTTTCTTCCCCGTACGTCTGATTGCTGGATCCGCCACCCGAATACTGAAGACGAAGCTCATTTCGTTTCGTCAGCCAACTCCGAACCTTGTCTAATAGTGTCGCCAGTTGTAGGACATCCACACCATAAAATTAACGGGTACTTAATTTATCCCGTTACAAGGGTTACTGTTATGGAATGAGGTGAGATGGGAGATGGGTTTTGTTTGTAAACCATCTCCGCTTTAGTAAATAAATAACACAACACCAGGTGTCATAGACCCGTGATGTTTTTTGTTGTAAAATGCTTTATGCGTGTTGCTTGCAGTTTATACAGCGTTGCGAAATGTCTGTGTATTCAGCAAAAATTCAGTTTGGTAGGAATTATTCTGTTTATTATATAAAAATCCTTATTTGATTGAACTAAAACAAACTTCAATGTTTGAAATTGAATTTTAACAAACTTTTGCCCGAATTCTTTTTAAATTGTCTTTCTTTCGTCGTTTAGGAGTGGAAGACAATGACACGACGTATGACCTGGTGGCAGAACCTAACCTTCCCAGCGACGCCAGCAACGGCCAGGAAGAAAGTGAAACGGAAGCGGTCTGGAGCGATATGGACCTCGAGGTTCCCTGAACCCTTCGCATAACCTCACTTCCCCAGGAAACTGGGTCTATCCACCCCTCTCCGTACTGTTAACTTTACCAAGTTAAAACTCCATAGATTTAATAAGACTGCAGGATTTCTCATATAAGATTAATTCTGAACACTTGGACAGGCGTGCATAGATGACTTTTGTCACACAACAGTTTCAAAATCGGATTTTGAAACAGTGACAAAACTGTTGCCGTGACAAAAGTCATCCATGTGCGCCTGGCTTCAATTATGATTTTTGGTGGTAAAGTGCAGTAACTTCGGGAGGTGATTCTACGTGATATAGTACTAGTAAAACAGATAAATAACTTTCTTCGAAATTCCATTGTTCTTTTTTCATACAACATGTATTAATTACCAAAAATGTGTAGTGTATGGTCGAACTTACCCGATAAAAATGCCGTAAGTACCTTAAAATGTTGAAATTTCAAACAAAACTTTATGCTGTACTATCGTGTAGAATCACCTACCGGAGTTACAGTTCTTTGCCCCCAGACATCTTGTTCGTTGGTTTGTGAAAAATAATATTTTGACACATACATACCAATTTAGACAAGTTCAAATATTTTGAATCCATTATTATTATGTAGGTATAATCGGACAATTTGTATAGTGCCGTTTAGCAATAAAAATTACATCACCTCAGGGATTTACACAGAACTTAATATTAACTTTGAAATTTGATTTGTTTACGTTCTGTGAAACAATTGGCCCTTAACCTTGTTTTGACACTGATAATTTTATCGATTAATTAATAACGTACATATTACGTACTTACATTCAAAAATATATATATATATTATTTTTTTTTTTTTAAAGTATTCAAACGTTGGTTAATAATTTAATTTAATACTGTTTATATTAAAATTGTAATTGATTTTTGAAGCTCATTCGATCGCGTTAAAAAATGTAAAAAGAGAGAATAGAAAAGTATAAAGCCTTACCTTGTAAGTTATCACCTTTTAAGTTCTTACATTTTTAGGTGCACATCTCACAACACAATTATTTTTAACTCACAACATGACGATATTGAATTTGGGGATCACCCAAAGATATTAGAAGAACGAGATGTGCTATGCGCAGTTCGTACTGAGTGGAATTGTTTTGCCGAGTGTCGCCGGTTTTGTTCATCAATACTACTGCACACCTTCGCTTGCGCTAAGGTATCCGCACTAATACATAGAACAGATTTCTGTGCATACACGTCCCGATACCGTTCAAAGTACCCTAATTAGGTAGTACTCCGGCTACGGTCCGGCGGCCAACATAGCATATCTCGTTCTTCTAATATCTTTGGGATCACCAGTCACCAATTTTAGTGAATAATGATTCGATTGTAGGTAACGAGATAAGATGAACCACCATTGACGAGACTATTACAAATGTTGAAAACTTGTTATCTCACTGCTGAGTAGGTAGTTTATTTTGAAGTCTTCTTCTTTCTCGTAGTACGTGGGTAATACTTTGAAGAAAAGAGGCGAACAAGGGAGATGACAATATTTTAGATGGGACCTTGGGATACGGAATAAGTCCCAAATCTGTATCAATATTTGAACACCAAACATGTCCACTTTTGTAAAAGCAGTGCAACAAATTGTATCACTCTATCATAAAAACATGTCTTGCTGCTATGTACTAAGCATGTAGACAACATAACATAGTAATTAAGGGTATATCAATGCTTTTGGCCATATTAGTTAAGACAATGTATTACTACGGAATTTAAATTGAACAGCAAAGTAGAATAACGTAATACACATATAAATAATCGTAAGAAATTACTACCTACTTAAAAAATTAATGAAACAATAATAGTTTAGCAGGGGGCTTTTGCTGACAAGTGTGCCTAACTAACTAACCATTACGCCATTCCTGCAGGGGTAGGCAGAGAGGATGAACTACCACACAACTGTCTTGAAACACATTCACACTCTTGCTTCATTCACATATACACACACAATGTACACACTCTGTTATTCTGAATCTTGACATGATCTGATTCAAGAATTTGATTCACTTGATCGTAATATCACTTTCTTGGGCGTCCATTGATATATTTCTGTAAACGGTGTTAGAAAGAGAAAACGCCATGCTTTATATTCAAATCCAGAAGTTAACCACAGAAGAATTAAAATGTACGCCTCTATGAAAGCAAAGGTTCCGACCGCAATTTGAGAAACTTATTTTATTAATTATTTTTATATGAAATAACAAAAAATTGAGGTGATTCAAATGTTTTTTACATTTGTGTAATAAAATGTGTTTTCTTTTTTTTCTTCGTTATCAGTAATGTTAGTTCAGTAAAAACGTAAGGTGTGCCATTTTTAAAACATTTTTTTGTTTGCATTAAAAAAAATTATATTTCAAAAATTATATTACTTACCCGGTTTAAAAATTAACCGTATTTCGTCACCTTTCAAAAAAAGTTTTTAGTTTTCGGATACATTTAGAAATATTGCATTTATTTGGATTTATTGCAAAGCGGAAACACTCTGACCTTCTGACAGAATATGCCAAAGGCCTGAGAGGGGACAGAAAAATAAACTTCAACTGAAAATCATCATTCAAAAAATATATTTTTTTAAATTGTGCATACAAGGATTATTAATCCCTTCCTTATATATCACATTTATTTTAATCCTAATTTATCTAAACTCTGTTGCAGAGTATAAGATTTATTTGCGAAGAATCCATAATCAAATGTACCTGCGTTTATGTTTATATGTAGTTAAATCCATATTACGCATTTTAGTTTTTATATACTATTATGTACAAATGTCAAAGCCATATTTACTGCTTTACTCTATATTTAATGCATATATCTCGTATTTAGACATATTCTGCCATGTTCAAATTCTTTAATTATTCAATATACAGCCATACTACTTTGTAAAACATTTGTATCTCTTATAAGCAACTACTTACCTATATTCTAATTAATTTAATTAAATTTAAATTTTGTGAAATTTGTTATAAAGCAAGAACTAAGGCCCTTCTTTCACAGGGATAGGCAAGTATCTGATACTCACGTTGCAAACTTGTTGCGCACTGTACACTACTGAAATCACGAGACCCGTGTCGAAAACAATCTTTGTTGAATTATCGAAATGTCAAAACTAGAATTCCTTCATAATCTCACTCACAACAAACAGTTGCCGCGGCTCTCGATGTTATATCCTGTCATGTTGACTGTTTTGTTCCTAGCATTGATCTAAAGTACACGCATTGTTACAAAATGTGTGGAACAAGTGACGCCATGTTTAACGACGTGAGTGGCAATGATCTCGCTCGGCTGGTCGTAGGAGACTGGCATCGCCGACAAGTTCACAAAACGTCTATGAACCTCGGCGCAGATGTATGACAGTATTATACTTGAATCGTCGAGTATCAGATGTGCTTGCGTAACCTAACGAAAAGGGCCTTAACCACCGTTTGAATAGTTTTGACGAAAATTACTCAGTTTTTTTTTAAATTGGGTAAATATGAAGTTACTTTATAGTTATGTTTTGTACCCACTTGTAATATTGTATCCTTCAACATTTAAACATCAACAATTTTTTTGTTGTTGAATTATTATCTGCAATTACAATATATAATAGAGTCGAATGGGGCTTATAAAGGCTCTCCGATTTTAAGCACATCACATTACATTAAATTTTCATGTCAAAATAACATAATAATGAAAACGGTACCTATGTAATAAGTTTTGTTATTTATGTGTTTTATTTTCTAATACCAGAAGCCAAAGAAAATAATAATGTACCTTGTACTGTAAAACATTTCATAAACAAATATGTAACAATAATGTGCCATGAGACAACTAATCCATCTCTTTTGAAACTTTTATTGTACATCAAGAATTATACATCAAACCTTAGGCATTCAAATTGATCGACCAGCCAATCAGAGAAAGGCGAACACACCAATTGCGTGGAGCGCAGGAGGAGCGTGACCGTCAACTTTTCTGTGATTTGTCAATAAATGAATCTTTCTAAATATACAGGCAACTCACATTGTAATATCACCATTTGGCCCTCGAAAATACAATCTGCTTAGGCAAATTGCAAGTTCCAGCTTGTTTACAAAATTGAATATTTTGTTACACTTTTACAAATGTGTTATAATTTACCCACCTCATTCGAATTCTATCAATTTGAATGTCTGTGTATTAAACAGTTTTTAGCTATGCATTATTTATTTTTGTTTGTGGAGCAAAAATATTGTTTTCTTAAAACAAGTTGTCTCAAATGCCATAATATTTAAGTAAATAAATATACAACATTAGATAACTGTATTGTTATAATTTCTGAAAAAATAGTATCCTAAATTAAATGTATGGGCTATCTCTTTGCTCTAGTGATGAGAGAACCATTGAAATTCCCACCCATCCAGTCATTTTATGAGAATACCACACAAGAGTTCCAACTGCCCAAAGCCAGTGGGACCATAGCATTATGAGGATGAATGAAGTAGAGGAGGAAGGAAATGGAAAGAGGGAAGGTTGAGAAGTTCCTGGCCACTCAGATCTGGTCACGAAAGCCATTTCAAGAAACATTTCTACTCAGAATGGTGGTGTCTCACCAGGGCGGTACTGGAAGTATCTAGCATTCTAAAATGAGGTTCAAATATTAAAAAAAAACAGTGCACTTTATATAAAAAATCTATTTAATATAAAAATAACACTTAATTTAGAGATTAACAAGCTTAAGCTTATACATACATATATGTTATAATGTCGGTACGTATTCAGTAATTTTTTTTTTCTTATAATGTGACGGCTACATCTAAAATTCTAATTTTCTAAAATCACATAAACGAGACATAGTAAATACAATGACACAATTTTAACCAGTTGATATTTTGACTCAAAGTCACCATTTCTCCAATAATACCTTACATAACTTAACTTAGTAAAAATATTAAAAACTTTGGTAATTCTTCAGAAATTTATTTTCACATTTTTCAGTGGGGAGATCCACCAATCTTGGGCCCCTTATATGGTGGCACTTATTAAAATAAAAGCTTTGATCTGACTCTTGCAATTTGTGCATACAAAACAGATCAACAAGAAGTATTAAATTGAGCAAATGCGGCACTAAATTCTGCAAGTAACGGAAGATAATAGATAAAGTATGTAACAATTTATTTTAAAAAGGTTTTCCGAGAGCAAAAAGCAATAGAAATAGAGGAACATTAAGGCCCTTCGTACGCAGAGAAACTTACAAGCTACGTGAATATAACCATAAGAAGCCTAGCGATATGCTACTCTTTATAGCTAGTTTCCGTACACGGCGCTACCTGAATTATACTGAACTAGAATTAATACGACATCAAGTGACCAGCGACAGAGACAGTAATATTGTTCTTAATATTTACAAGCATAAAAAACAATCTAAAAGAAAAATTTAGGTTCACTCTTGAGGAGAGACGTATTTATCGTACCCAGTAAAAGTACCGGGTATTTTCATGCGGTACTTTGTACTTGTGACAAATCTCCAAAATACCTGGTTCCTAAGTATTTTTAAATATCACAGGTCTCGAAGTAAAAAAAATACTCATAATTAAGGACTAATTAACTGGTACTTATTACTCTCTGTCCCCAGATACTATAATACCCAAGTAGGTTCAAAATACTTGTGAGTATTTTGTAACAGGTATTTTTAACAGGTATTTTTTTGTACCTGTACTCTCCGTAATGAAAATTAGTCACAGGACCCACCTCTAGTTCACTCACACAACGAAATAAATGTTAATTGTAGTGCATTCGTCACTGCCAAGGAACTACATGAGAATGATGTTAAATGGACTTTTCTTTACAACCTTAATCCACGCTTTCTCCGCTAAATCCTTTCTAACGTATTCGGGTAAATTATAGTTATATAAACATGTGGCGAGAGAATAATCCAGATTGTCTCGCTAATAGTAAACAACTCGACCTACCTATCTACTTGCGAGTTACTTCCGAGAACTACCTACTCGCGACGTCTAGAGCTACCTACGACAATGCGTTGCGAGTTGGTCTGGCACATTACGCCAACTCACTAGAAGGTTCTAGCCTATCGCCTATGCGTAATAGCAGCGCCACCGAAAGTTCCAGTAGGACCCAGATTGAGCGAGTGTCTCCGTTTTACTTGCGATCTCGCCTACCTACTGTTGCCATCGGCCGGACTGTATAAATAAGCCCGACGCAGCGAGCAGTTAGTATTCAGTATTCAGTCTTCAGTCAACTACATCCGCGCTAGAAACCTTTAGAGACCTAGATATCGCCTGCATTCCATAGTATTATTTCGCATAGTAACGCGTTGTTATTGTGATTTGTGAAACGATTTTTAATTCAATAATAAACTCTGTATCGAAGTTAAACGAGACTTTTATTTTGTACACCTAGATAACTACAGAAATGGATATTTTCCCACCTCCAGAACAAATTTAACATTCAAATCATGTTCGGACGACATTTCTGTCAAACGAGTAGCAGATGCGAATGCAACTAACGTAGGGTGCTACCAGCACTGTCAGTAGCATGCAACTGACGTCAAACCCGTAGTCGAAGCGTAGCGTCTTGTACGAACACTAGCAAGATAGTATAACGACGGCCGGCGTGGTCTAGTGGTATACGCTTTTGACTACAGATCCGAAGGTCGCGGGTTCGAACCCGGCGTGCGCAAATAAATTTTATTTGATTAATTTGTGTTATTTCACAATTAATTAATTTAAAATAATATATAGTAATATAGTATATTTGCGGCACGTTCCAGAGTGGAAGATACTCTCAGTATCGCCCTGGTGTAAGACCACCATTCAGAATTGAAACGTTGCTTGAAATGGCTTTAGCCGTGTTTGGTGACCAGATCTGAATAGCCAGGTACTTCCCCACCTTCCTCTTCCCCATCTCCCTCCCCTCCCCAATACCCTCAGCCTCACAACATACCCCAATTGGGGATGCCATAGTCTCACTGGCTCCAGACGGGAGCAGTTGGGACTCTTGTGCGGTATTACTGTAAAAAAAAAAAAAAAAAAAAACGAATACTTGTGAGCGGCGTGTATGCTACATGCGCAAAACTTGAGCAGCTTGCAAATATCTCCATGTACAAATGTCCTACAGCTCCAACTTTTTACTATCAGAAGTAAGAAGATACAGGCAAATCATTTTAAAGAGCACACATTTAAATGCATTTGTGCTCACTGATAGTGATTCAAATTGTTTCAAAATAGTTTTGAAACATGGGGGATAGCACAACGACCTGAGCATGCAGACCTTCAATAATAACTATAAATATAATAAACGTAAATCTCACGAGGTCTAAATGGTCATTAGCCTGGAAGAGTATCTCAGCTGAAGAGCACCATCCAGTACCTGTCGGCAAAGTGCAGGATCTCGAAGCCGACCTCCACCATGATAAGGATGATGATGTACCACTCCAGGCGCACGTGGTGATGGTCACTAAGCTGTGCGGCCACGAGGTCCACCAGCTCTGCGCAGTGCGATAGCTTCTCATTCAGTATCTGCAAGCAACGCACAAAAAAATAATTTATTTCAAATAATTTTGGTTTTACAAACGAACATTTACATTTTTATTTATCGATAAAATATTAAACATAAAAAAAAATATTTTTCTATCACACTGCCACACATCGCAACGGATGACATGTTGCTGGAATGATATGGAGTGCGTATCACATGATGGGCTAGGCTGGACGCAGTGGCGACATGTGATGGTAATTTTTTATTTGTCAGGAAACTGCCATCCACATTTTTAGTCCAAATATAATCAGGAATCGCAGGTTGAAGTCTTTTGGGTCTTCTCCTGAAACATGTTGATGAGTAACATACCCTTGTTCTCCTGTTTATGCTGAAGTATCCCGAAGTCTCCACATACAGTTTCTCCAGCTCCGCCTGCTCCCAGTAAAAATCGGGGGTGTCCAGCAGATCTGACTCCAGATTAATGTGATGCCTCAATGCATAGAGGGTCCCAGTCTTACGGAGAACCTAAAAAAAAACACAAAAATAAATTAGTTTAAAGCGGTTTTTACATTGAGTCATTGAGTTTCAAGAGATCGGACTCTGAAGTACTTAAATCAAAATAAACTTAAATACAGTCGAACTTGGTTATAACGATCACGGCAATAATGAGTTCACAGCTATAATGAGCAATTACAAAACAACATTTTAGTTATAGTTCAGGCTTATCTTTACATAATTGTTGGTTGTTATAACGAGGTTTATTCACTGATATACCACCCCTTGCTATATGTCACAGGCATGGTGGCTGCGCATATATGACACAAATGGAGTCTAAAGAACTGTAAATGTGGACAAATTGAAACAACAGAACACTTTGTAGAAGAACTTCCCCTTTAACTCTCCTCCACCATAAGCTACATGTAATGCCAGGAGAAGTGTCCCAGATTTATGAATCATGTTATCAATGTGATTGGGGTATTATTATGATTTATGAATCATGTTATCAATGTGATTGGGGTATTATTATGATTTATGAATCATCTTATCAATATGATTGGGGTATTATTATGATTTATGAATGTGATTGGGGTATTATTACGATTTATGAATCATGTTATCAATGTGATTGGGGTATTATTATGATTTATGAATCATCTTATCAATATGATTGGGGTATTATTATGATTTATGAATCATGTTTTCAATGTGATTGGGGTATTATTATGATTTATGAATAATGTTATCAATGTGATTGGGGTATTATTATGATTTATGAATCATGTTATCAATGTGATTGGGGTATAATTATGATTTATGAATCGTGTTATCAATGTGATTGGGATATTATTATGCATTGTTGCGCTTTCTCTTCCTTTAGCCAACATTTCAGACAGCCTTGCAGTGTCATCAGGGTAGACGTATAGATCAGTGGCGGTCGGTGACTTTTTGTAGAAGGGATGCTGGACATCAAATGTTTATACTCATACTGTCACATAAATATTTTGTGACAAGAGAAGTTCTTGCTTAATTGGGTTTATTTTGTCTATGGGTATTTTTTTTCGAACTTTGGCAATATTTTGAAGGAAGGAAGGACAGTTTTGTTTATGGTCTCTTCCTCCCCGGCCTTCTTGGCCGGTGGGTCGGTGGATCCAGTCACTCGCCTTTTAAGGGGTTTCAATCTGAGTTAATCATGTGAATAGGAGTTATTATTTCTTTTAAAAAAGGCGCGGGGTGTTTATCCTTTCACGTACAGTTCGTGTTAGTTATTATTTTCAGTGGTGATTTTGGAATCCCGCTTTTATTGAAAGTTGGCCGGTGGTCATGTCGTAGTACTCGTGTTTCGGACTTGAAACCGCGAATGGTTTGGTCCTAGCTGTGGCTAGTAGTTCTTGGCGGAGTATCCCCGTGTCGCAAGAGAACGGATTGCTGTCCTGGCTCCGTAGACGAGCCTGGTCGGCTACCACGTGCTGCAGGCCTGATGCCCCTGCAGGCGTCCATTGAAGGAGTTGCGTCCTCCCGCTTCCCCTAAGAGAACGGATTGCTGTCCTGGATCCGTAAGAAGAGTCTGGTTGACTACCACGTGCTGCAGGCCTGATGCCCCTGCAGGCGTCCATTGAAGGAGATGCGTCCTCCCGCTTCCACTAAGAGAAGGATGTCCTGGCCTTCGTCCCGGGTCCGTTCCCCGCTACCGAATACAAGTTTTCGTTCGCCATCCGTTGTTAGTCTTTCGTTTCTCGACCACGTAAAGTTAGTTTAGTTTGATTCAGGAGTCCATCTGGTATGTGCCTATTTTTATTCCTATGGTTATATAGTTATTATCTGTACTCCTTTGTTGTAACTTTTGATGGTTTCAATATATTTTCCATTAAGAATTCACTCTTATTATTTATGATCACCTAACTTACTTGACAGGAAATTATTCCCACAATCTTGAGATGAGATCTCTGCTCTACCGTTTTTGTAAACATTGGAATGTACCTACATTACATTTCACCACTTTTACCATTACATTACTACGTTACATTTGGCGCCCAACGTGTACAATACTTAATACATACTTATCAAATATGCACATCTAGACGCTAGCCCAAGAACAAGATACAATTAGGTACGGTCTAAAATTATCTCCATAAATCCATTAATCTCCATAACTCAATATTTCCAGTATCCAGAATAAGTTTTTTTTCCGCAAATGGCCGAGACAAGAAACTTTTTCGCATTAATGATTCAATTATACAACCACACAATTCACTATTATCATTTAGAACTCGTTGGCGAAGTATCTATCTTATTTTGGGTATTCATTTAGCAGTGCGCGCATACAATCCAATGGATTAGTAATAGAGTAAACGATTATGTGCATTATACATAATATATGAGCATTAAAGACAGTTTTTGTACATTGGATGCTGTCATTAATATTGTATAAAGTTAACGAAGATATTTGGCTTGCAGGTCTTAGTGCGCATGCGCGGAAAGAACGTACGTTCTAGCATTCTTGGACACGATTCACAGATCGCTTCCACAGCGTGTTTTACGCGTTTCACAGTATTTGAGAATGTATGTGTATTTAGACTCGCCCGCGCTGTTTGTATCGTGTCATTCATTTTGCGTACACAGAAACAGGACGATAATATGCACAATGTCTTATAATAATAATATTTATATGATTTTTTACAATGCCGTTTTTATAAAAAAAATCACATTAAGGTCGCTGTAGAATATTAAAATATTTAAATGGCAGTATTGCTGTTTACGGGCTAAGTTCTGACCCACAACTAAGTGCTCCAAAAAACTAATTACTGTCTCGGAAGATCGGAAACAAGGAATATTAACAACAACCAAAATTAACAACCAAAACCAACCAACAAAAAGTCTCCCAATTCGGCTGGTCCCCGCGGGAGTTATAGACCACAACCCTCTAACAACAAGAAGAAACAAAATACTCAATATCGCAACTTTAAATACGAGAACCCTTAGAACGGAAGAAAGCCTACACGAGCTAGAAATAGCTCTCGAAGAAATAAAATGGGATATCCTGGGCATTAGTGAGATGCGAAGACTAGGAGAAAAGATTGAGGAACGCATTGACTATATACTATTCCACAAAGGCGAAAGATGTAGGCCAAAAAGGTGTAGGATTCATAATCAAACGGTCAATGAAACAATACATACAAGACCTAATTGGAATCTCTGATCGAATAGCCATTCTTAACATTGACATACCGGGATACCAAAAAGTATGGTCAATTATACAAATTTATGCTCCAACAGAACAAGCAACGAAAACAGAATTCAAACTTTTCTATAAAGAACTAACACAGACAATAACAAGTTATCAAAACAACCATATTATTCTAATGGGCGACTTTAATGCTCAAGTCGGGGAGAAGCAATGCAAGGAAGAATATGTCTTGGGAAAGTTCGGTCAAGGTAGAAGAAGTCCACAAGGTGAGTTTCTGGTTGAATTCTTATTACAACACAACCTAACGCTCTTGAACAGTTTATATATGAAAAACCAAAAGAATAAGTGGACATGGATCTCCCCCGACGGCAACACCAAAAACGAAATTGACTACATAACATCAAACTATCCAAAAGCCTTCACGGATACGTCGGTTCTAACTAAATTCAACTTCAATACAGATCATCGAATGGTCAGAAGCAACATAAGAATAGAATTACCAAAGAAATCTAGAAAACATTTCGCTTTACTCACTACAAAACACCACAGCGATGAAAACTTAAAGGTAATAACACAATCTCTAATTAGATCAGCCGCAGAATTAACTACGAGTAACATTGATACTCATACGAAATATGGAAAGCTAGAAAATCTAAACTAAAGTAAAAGCTGAGACTAGCAATAGAAACAAGTACAAGCTAAGTGATACAACGCTGCAACTTATAAAAGAAAGAAAAAATCTACTTACAAAACATCCTAAAAAAGAGAACATAAAAACTATAACGAAACTAAGTAAGGAAATCAGAGAGAACATCAGGAAAGATAGGAAGACCAAGAAGCTGCAAACATTAGAAAAGCATATAGTGAAAACAGGAGGAGTGAAAAAAGCGCTTAAAGAATTGAAGGAATCAAATAAGGAATGGATACCAAAACTAAACAAAAAGGGGACTACTTCTTCAAATAGAAATAACATCAACGAAATGGCCACAAAATTTTACCAGGACCTCTATTCAAGCCCAGACGACAAACAAAAATACGATCAGAAGACAAACGTCATTAAAGAGCAGAAAAACGTTATAACCGAACCAAAAATACTTTCCAGAGAAGTAGAAAAAGCCATATTCAGTCAGAAGATGGAAAAAGCTCCAGGCCCAGACAAAGTGACAAACGAACTTCTTAAAGGCACCCTAAAAGAACTACTACCAATACTCACTTCAATATTCAACGAAATACTAACAACTGGTCTAATCCCTCCACAGTGGAAAACTTAAACATTATTCTTATATTTAAAAAAGGACAAAAGGAAGATATAGGGAACTACAGACCTATAAGTTTGATGTCAAATATCTACAAAGTATTTTCCAAGGTTATCCTGGAAAGAATAAGTAAAAAATTAGACGAAAACCAACCACGGGAGCAAGCCGGCTTCAGACAAAAATACTCTACCCTGGACCACATACACACAGTGAAACAAATAGTAGAAAAATATAACGAGTATAACAAGAAAATATACATGGCATTCATCGATTACTCCAAAGCTTTCGACAGCATAAAACACACAGCTTTATGGGATAGTCTTAAACAGCAGGGGATACCTTTAATATACATCAATATTATAAAAAACATATACCTGAATTGCGAAGCGAGGATCCAACTAGAAACCTTGGGGAAAAAGTTCAAGATCAAGAGAGGAGTAAGACAGGGAGACCCTCTATCACCAAAATTGTTCTCGGCTGCTCTAGAAAGTATCTTCCGCAAACTAGATTGGGAAAAATATGGTATCAACGTGCAAGGTGCAAAACTGAACCACCTAAGATTTGCAGACGATATAGTCCTATTCGAGGAAAACCCAACGCACCTAAATAAAATGATAGAATCACTAAACGAGGAAAGTGTGAAAGTCGGCTTATGCATGAACAAAGACAAAACAAAATTGCTTACAAACTCTGATCCAGTAACTATAAAAATTGACAACCAACCACTCGAATATGTGTCAGAGTACATCTATCTTGGACAAATAATATCACACAAAGATCAAACCACTAAAGAAATCGAGCGAAGAGTAGCAAATGGATGGAAGAAATACTGGTCTTTGAAAGAAGTCTTGAAATCCAAGGAACTAAGTATGCAAATAAAAAGGAAAGTCTTCAACACGTGTATAATTCCAGTCATCACCTATGGATGCGAAACTTGGGCACTCACCAAACGCCACAGAGAAAAGTTGGAACGCTGCCAGAGAGCCATGGAGAGAAGTTTGACAGGAATAAGAAAACAGGACAGAGTGAGATGTAGCAAAATAAGGGAGATAACTAATGTTGCCGATATAGTTACCCGAATAGACCGACAAAAATGGAGATGGACAGGTCATATGATCCGAGACCCACAAGAGAAATGGTGTAAAAATGTCACTGACTGGTATCCCAGAGATGGCAAGAGAAGTAGAGGACGTCAACACATGAGATGGGAAGACGACCTAAAACTCACGGCTGGACATCAATGGAGAAGAGTAGCGCGTGACAGGTCCCAATGGAAATTGTTAGAGGAGGCCTATGCCAAGAGGCAAACTGAGCTTCGGGATATATTATAACAAACAAAATATTTCTAATATTAATGTACCTAACAGAAGTTCAGAATAAAAGGCTTATTATTATTATTATTTATTTTTATTGCTGTTTACGGCTAGAAATCCAAATATTTTAACTCTAAAATGCAAGGAATGCGGAGCATCCACAGCATGTATGAACGGACCGCGTCTGGTATAGATTGCGGAGAAGAGTGTGTTTATTTGCATAGAAGATGGTGATGGACACTGCAAGGCTGGATAAAGGAGAAGGAAGCCCAACACGGTTTAATACCCCTAAAATCAATCACGATAAAAATAATTTACTTATCACTTGCAGAATCTACTTTACGATATGGAATAACCACATGGGGACACTCTTGCAAAACTAACTTAAATTACCTACAATTAGTACAAAATTCTATGATTAAATTACTAGTTCCAAAACAAATATTTTCACAGAGGCGAAACATATCATTATTGTATCGGAACTTGACTGTCTTACCGGTACAGGCCTTATTATGGCACAAAATATTGATTCAGCACATATCTGACTCTGAATATAAGAGGAAAGATGAACATAATACTAGGTTCACAAAAAATGAAGGAATGCTTGTACCAAAACATAACAATAAATATGGACAGCGAACCCTGGAATACAACGTGCCCAAAATATTCAACATGTTACCAAGCAATATAAAAAAATGCGAATTACCTCAGAGATTCAGATATATGCTGAAAACATGGCTACTAAGCAGAGATACTCTGTATTAGTAATACTTTTGATTATGGCAGTGGTTGGTGATAAATATGATGTATAAGTTGTATTGTAATAAGTAATAATATTATGAAAATATGTTATATTGTAATTGAACATGAACATCCTGTTAACAAACTGCTTGATTGCGGTTTAATGGGATTGTACTTTGAAGAACAATAAAAAATAATATTTATTTTTTTTTATTTTTTTTTTATTGAATAAATAGTTAATACATAATATCAAAAAACAATTCCTGCTAAGCCGATTGAATTGGCTTGTCAACAGGTGCTTAAAGTTAGTTTCAAATACATTTTTTAAAGTTATAATTTACATCTTATATCTACAGAATTAACAATTTTTTCATACAATATTTCATACATATTAAAATAAATATTTTTTTTCCGATAGCCAATTTTTCACCATATATTTAACCTTATTCATAGATTTACATTGCTTTATAGTGTCAGGTAATAAATTAAATATCTTCGGTATGTTGTATTCAAACGTTCTCTGTCCGTATTTATTATTAAATTTCGGAACTATTAACCCGTCATTGCGCGTGAATCTAGTACTGTATTTATGTTCTAATTTTTCTTTATGCTGCGGGGTAAATATATACTGAATTATGATTTTTTGCCATAGTATAGCCTTAACAGGTAAAATTTTGGCACTCTGAAACAGCAACGGTGTATTATGTCTCTGTTTAAAAATATTAGGGACGACTAGTAATTTTACAATTGCGTTTTGTACAACTTGGACTTGTTTCAGATTGGTTATACTAGTATTTCCCCATATGGTTAATCCATATCTTATAATAGATTCTGCCATTGACATATAAATTATTTTAAGTGTTTCAATTGATAGGAAAAAATTTAATGTGTACATTCTGCCAGCAATTGATCTGAGTCTTTTACAGGTTTTTTTTAATATGTTTGTCCCATTTGAAAAAGCAATCTACTGTAACACCAAGATAGACATATTCTGTAACTAATTCTAAGCTTTCACATTTACAATTAGTCGGGATATTTTTATGGATGCAATTAAAACTATGAGAAATAATATTAGGATTAAATTGAAATCTGGCATTAGGTGATCTTATATGCATAACTTTGGTTTTTTTAGCATTTATTAATAGTCCTGCATCATGTGACCATTTACAAAGTTGATTAAAGTCAATTTGCATGAGTTCAATTGCAATTTTTAGATCTTTATGTGATATGACCAATGCCGTATCATCTGCAAATACAAAATGTTTAACAAAAGAGAAAAGTTTTTTCATTATAGTTACATAAATTATATATAGTGTAGGTCCCAATATGGAACCTTGTGGAACTCCTGCAGATACATTCTTTGTTTTACTAAAAGTATTATTTATTTTGGTACATATTTTTCTATTTCTAAGATAATCTTTAAATAAATTTAACACATTTCCTCTTATTCCAATTTTTTCTAAGGTTTCTAGCAGTTTGTTAGAGTTAATTGTGTCAAAAGCTTTAGAGTTATCGATAAATAACACAATAACATGTAATTTATTATTTAATTGATTATTTATGTAATTGGAAAAATCTTGCAGTAATTTTTCAGTATTTTTTTTTTCTTTGAAAGCCATATTGATTTGGATCTATGATAGCGAATTTTTCAATGTAATTATTTAATTTATTTGATAAAAATTTTTCGAGAATTTTTTCTAACGCAGGTAGTATACTAATAGGCCTATAATTTCCCAGTTCAATGTGTTTTCCACCTATAAATATTGGTCTAGTAATGCTACATTTAAATTCTTGTGGAATTTTTGCTTGCTTTATTATCGTATTGATTAAATGAGTAATTATTGGCCCAAGAGTTTTTATATTTCTTTTTAAATCAAACATTCTTATATTGTCAATACCTGTGCTTTTAGAGTTTTTCATTTTTTTAACAATGTTTTCAATATCAGTTATAGTAGCTCTTGGTATAAATAAACTGTGAGGCAGTTCTTCCAGTACAATATTAGTAGCTTTGTGATTGCATTTATGTAACATGTTGCTGATGCTATCCGAGAAGTAATTCACAAAATCATTTGACACAGAATCCTCAGTTCTATCTTTTAACATATATCGTGTTATTGTTTCATCACAATCGTTTTTGGGTTTACGTCCTAAAATATTATTTATCACATCCCAGGTTTTTTTTGTATCATTAAAACAGTTTTTAAATTTATTATTGTAGTAGTTAGTTTTATCTTTATTTATAATTTTATTGACAAGGTTTCGTGATTTTTTGTATTCTGTTTCATATGTTTTGTTTGTTGGTGTACTTTTCCATTTTTTATATTGTTTATCCCTTTTATTTATTTGACATAATAATTCACTGCTTACCCATTCATTTATTGCATAAGGTCGTGTTTTCGGGTTTTGCACTATCGTTTTAGAACTACTCTTGTAAAATTTATTAAATAAAGATTTTATTTTTTCATATAATGAAATACAATCCTTATCCTCTATAAGTTTACTCCAGTTATAATCTCTGATATGTCTATCAATATCCTTTTGTGAGATGATTTGAATATACTTATTTGCAAAGTCTACCTGACGTTTATGACATTTTATATTAATAGCAGTGATAAAATGATCGGCAATATTATTTTCACAGACGCAAGCTGTTATTTTCTTGCCTCTAAATTTGGCAAATATATGGTCAATACACGTGCGAGTAATTTGTCCATTTGATACAGCTTCTCTGGTTACTACATTGATGCATTTAGTTAAATAATGGTTAGTAAGTAAGTTTTCATACGAAGTTACAATATTATCTTGTTCATCAAGCAAATTAATCTTTTGCACGCGGCCGTATCAACTGTTGTTACGGCAAAAAGTCTATACTCACACGCGGCCGTATCAACAGTTGATACGGAAACTTTGACGGCCGATATTCCAGCGCTCTTTCGTCATAAATGTATTTCTTGCTCGCTTGGACATTCGTAGAACTATCACGATGCTGACATCTACAAGTATTTCTCAAAAATAAAATTGTATTTCATAAAAAAAGATCCATAATCAAGTGCGCCTCTTCGCGCCTTTGAGTGCTTTAGTTCACAATTTTGTCAACGGATGGCGTTAGTACTAGTATGTTATCTGCGCTTGCGCGCGCCGAGTTGATCTGTGGAATCTGCGCCGATAACATTCTGTGTTCTGCTGTAATATTGAATTATTACGAAAAATTCAAATTAATTTGTTCACTTCAGAAATCAATTTTTTATTTGATTTCTTGTGTTTCGTCTAGCAAATTCAATTTTACTGTATCCACGAGTGACCATATTGTGCCGATTGCGCGTATTTTTTAACATTTTACTGTGTTACAAAACTGAGTTATTGACTTTACTATATACTTTATTAATTTAAATATATTTTGTTATATATATGTATTAGTTATATATTACTAAAGTGCGTGTTATTTTCGTGTTTTATATACTATTTCAAAATTTATTAGGAAACGTTCACAAGTTTTTAGTTTTTTAATTCATTTGATTTTTCGGATAAAAAATGGCCCATAGTTTGGAAGATGATGAAATTGAAAATATATTGAACGTTTTGGATTCTGATTATGAAATGTCCGAAGATGAATTTGAACCTTCGGAACATTCAGATACAGAAACTCAAGCGAATGAGTCTGTAAGTGAAGAAGTGCTACACTCCTGGGTGTCTGGACCTCATATTCCAATAGTACACGAATTTGATGATTTTCAATCCGGCGTTTCTGTACAATTTAACGAAAATTCAACAGAAAGTGATTTTTTTGAACATTTTTTAAATCGCTCGATTATGAATGAAATTGTTCGAGAAACAAACGACTACCATACTTTTCTTCTCATTTCAAAGGAATTTGGTGCGAAGTCACGAATTCATAAGTGGAAGGACACAAGTATTGAAGAAATGTATCTATTTTTTGCAATAACCATGCTTATGACAAGAAACGAACATTTGACTATTGAAGAGTATTGGAGTACAAATATATTTCTAAGTTCCCCTATTTTTGGCCAGCTCATGAGTAGAGACCGATATCAATTGTTGTTGCAAAATTTACATTTCTGTGACTCAAATTCGCTTCCTATAGATCGTCTTTATAAAATAAGGTTAATTTTAAATCACACCCGAACACTATTTAAGGAGTCTGTGATACCTTATGAAGACCTATGTATAGATGAAAGTATCATTGTTTTCAAGGGTAGGCTAATTTTTAAGCAATATATTCCATCAAAACGACATCGCTTTGGAATCAAAATGTTTGTTTTGTGTGATGTGAAAACTGGATACATTCTAGATTTCATAATTTACTGCGGAGAAGGCACGGAAATTACAGATGAACAAAACTTGGGAATAACCGGCGCTGTTGTTACTACACTCCTAACTGATTATTTTGGCAAAGGGCACAATTTATGGTGTGACAATTGGTACTCAAGTCCAAATTTATTCAATTTTTTGCATTCGAAAAAAACAAATGCCTGTGGGACGGTAAAAAAGAACCGGAAGGAAATGCCAAAATTTATTAAACTGAAAAAAGGCGAATTTGAGTCAAAAAGCCGCGGTCCCCTTTTAGCATTAAAATGGTGTGATCAAAGGGATGTACATATGCTAACTACCTTGCACGATAACTCATTTAAGGAAACCAGTAAAATAAATCACCAAACTAAACAACCCATTCGCAAGCCTGCCTGTGTCATTGATTACAATAAATCTATGGGAGCTGTTGACAAAAGCGACATGATGCTGAGCAGTTTATCCTGTATGAGGAAGACCATAAAATGGTATAAAAAAGTATTTTTTCACATACTTGACCTATATTTATTGAATTCATTTATTTTGTACACCCAAGTGACAGGTATAAAAAAATCTCTAGCAGATTTTCAATTGGCGGTTATTATGCAACTAGTTGAGAAATATAAACCAGAGATTTCTCAAATACCAGAGCCTAATACATCAGCCCACCTCAACCCGTTTCGGGTTTTGCCTAAATATACCGCTAAACATATGGCCGAATTGATTCCATCAACTGGCAAAATAAAAAAACCGCGTAGACGATGTCGTGTATGCCGATTGAAAAATAAAAAAATGCAGTTAACGAGATACGTATGTAAAGAATGTGGTGTGTCTTTATGTATCGAACCCTGTTTTAAAGTTTACCATAGTTCCAAAAAAATGTGACAGACAGAGATTCCTCTAAAGTGCTTAAAAAACAATATTTATTAAGTGATATAAAATTTATGTGTTATTTTTAAGTGTTGAGTTTAGAAAAGAGTTTGAGAAAAAGTTTTCAGAACTAAAAATGATAAGTGATCATGGTGTCCCACTTATGTCTATCAACGCAGTGGCCTAAGTACACACACGGCGAGTGAATGGCGGGACCACATTCAAAAGATACGGTACGTCTTTGTATGAAATTTTATGTTTTTGTTTTTATAAACATCTAAGAGTGTTGAAACACGAGGATTTGTTTTCATATTGTGGAGAATAATCTGTTCTGTCTATATAGTCCAATAAATAATGCCAGAATGCTATAATTTGACATTTAATTGCGTGCATAGGTATTTGAAAATATGTACCGCGTACGGGTATAGATAAAACGGAGCAAATTAACGCGTTCAAAAGGTTAAGATTTATATCTCCAAGTAAGATAATATTTTCCTTACTATTAATTGTCTCAAGATATGATGATAATTCCGTCAGAAATGAAGATTTACTGAAATTAGGAGGTCTATAGATAGCTATTATATTGACTTTAGTTTTGTCCTGGAGTATGAGCTTTCCTGATATATTTTCAAAATGTATTGATTTTAATGTTTTTAGTCTAAATTCAAATTTGTTTCTTATATACAATATAATTCCTCCTCCTGACTTATCAGTCCTGCAGTAGTTATATGCATTATATCCAGGAATATTGTAAATACACATACTTTCAGTTTGAATAGATGTTTCACATAGCATCAGAATGTCAATATGCTTCAAACAATTAATTAAATATATATGCAATACATCCCAATATTTTTGTATAGATCTAATATTTAATTGAATACAAACAAGATTATCAGACGAATTTATGTTTTGTTTTTTTATCCAATCTTCTAAATTATTTACTGTACTACTTTCTATTTCATTATCATTATCTATATAAGAAAAATTATTGTGCGCCATTTAATTCGTGATGGTAATTAATTGTTTTCTTGTTTTGTTTAACAGACATATTTTGAGTATAAATTGAAGAATTTAATGTTAAATATTTAACAAAATAAAAGTGATTGTATTTGAAGCTAATTGGTACAAGTAATTTTTGATAAAGGCTTAATAAATATAAAATAAACTGTATGTTCACATCTAGTGTTATTTCAGAATATTTTTCATATTTAAAAAAAAATTTAAAAGCTGTTTTTATAATTATGAATGTGAAATATAGTACACAGTGAAAAAATGCATGTTTAAGTAAACAAAAAAATGTTTTTGAAGGTGACGTTATGATATTACTATTAAAAAAATAATGTAATATAATAATGTTATTTTTGTTAGTTAATTTGTGATTTTTTATAATTTTTATAACGATATTTATGTAATAAAATGTAATAACACTAAATCTATTTTGAGACAGGTTTAATCTTATTTCTAGTCAATATTCTATTTTTTCTTTTGCTAAAAAGCTCATTTTTTTATACACAATACATTTCGTTTTATCGTTTGCAGAATGCCTGATGTCAATATTCCAGTTCATTTTTTTATTTTTTTTATCACAATTTTTACATTTAGGTTCTTTATCTTTGTTAGCACAATCTTTGTATGAATGATCACCAGCACAGTGTGTACACAATGGTTTGTCCTTTTCTTTATGAAGACACCTGACAGAAGTATGTCCAAAGCCCAGGCAGTGATAGCATTGCACTAGAGGATGGGCATCCTCTACTTGTATTCTCTGGTATCCCACATAGATTTTACCGGTATATACTAGCCTTCTTCTTATTTCAGTACTAACTTCTATTATGTAATTAGACGTGTTATTATATTTGTTTTTCAAGATCTTTTTTAACGTCATCTCAATTTCTGGTTTATCTATCATCACATCCTTGATATCTTCATTCTGTTCGATTATATCTTGTATAATATCATCCTTATTATAGTCATTAGCAATGCCCTTAAGTATTATAGTTGGTCTTTTCTTTTTAATTTCTGTAGCGCTGATGTCTTTGAACTCGTCTCCAATAGCTTTACTCATTTTTTCCGCATCGTACTTTGTCGAACATTTTATAAGTATTCTATTTTTAGATATCGCATTAACACCAATCACTTTTGCACCAATCTTACTTAAGTTAATTTTCTTCCTGATTTTATTTTGTATATTTTCTGAAGATTCGTCAGCATTGTTCGATGAAACTATCAATTTGTAATCACTTTCCAATGTTTTATTTTGGTTTTCAGCTACTTTGCCGTATCCAAATGTTGATTCGACTATTTTTCCCTTTGCTTCAGATAACTGAAGAGTTAGATGTCCCATCCAGTTAAATATAGCACTTGTTTTTGTTGTAATTAAGTTAATTTGTTCTTTATTAAATTTATACACTTTATCTTGAACACAATTCAATAAATCATCAATTGCCTCCTTCGCAGAATCCATGAATTGATGTGGATTCATATTTTTTTTTAAAGTAAAAAACACAGTTTTTTAATAAAAACCTTAATAGGTTCTAGATATTTAGGATAAACTTTAAATTTCGTTATGTTTCACTGTTTGTTAATTGTTTAATTCACTAAATTGTTGTGTCTTATTGTCCTTTTTTCACAAACAATGAAATAGAGCACAGATTCACTTTTTTAAAGTTTGAAAACACACAAACAACACACGATCGTGAAATCAATGTATTCTGCACTTTTTTACTGCTTAAATATAGCTTTATTTGCGTTTATTTCTTTAAATTAGTATGAGCAAGGATGAAACGTCAAGTCTGTAGGTAGATAAAATTATTGTTGAATATAAAGATACATAATAAATTTGACAGTGAAAATCTCATATCATGTTATTGATGGCTTGGAAAATGCTCGGTATAAAGTTCACGGTTATATCTTGTCCACCAGAAACCAGATATGGCTCAATCAACAAATTTTCTTCAGACCCTTTTAGGACAAATATCCAATGCTGGTTTTTTTAACAAATATTTCGCTTTTACTATCCTTGTTCAGTGGTGGTATTTGATTCCTTGAATAAATCAAAATTCTGAGCATCTCACCTCTTCCCTGGTCATGAGAATGGGCTTCCCTCGCTGCAGATCGTCGGTGACATCAGCGATGGAGTCCGCAAACTGATCCAGCGTGGCCTCCCAGATTCCCAGCTTTACCGACTGCGCCATCGCATTGGAGAAGGTGTACTTCTCCAGGACGTTCTCCGGCTCAGGACTCAGCATGAACATGGAACCTTGGAGAGCGCACTTCTTACTGGAAGTAATACAAATTATCCAATTAATAAAGTGCCATATAAAATTGTCCTGTCACACACTCTTCAATTCCTTGACGTTTATCGTAAATTGGAATTGACGATGTAAGATTATTAATTGAGATTTTTAAAATTGAGGAAAGACATGCTAGTCGATTTGTAAAAAGTGAATCACGGCGCTTACAATGAATGCTACATCTGAATGATTATAAAAGATCTGTACAAATAATTATGACAAAAAAGGCTTGAAGCTATGTTATCATTGCCCACTTTTGTTAATATTAATACCACACAAGAGTCCCAACTGCTCTCTACCTTCTGGAGAGGAAGGTGGGGGAGTACCTAACTATTCAGATCTGGTCACCAAACACGGCTAAAGCAATGTTTCAATTTTGAATGGTGGTCTTACGCCAGGGCGATACTGAGAGTATCTTCCATTACATATTATTTAAAAATGAATAAATTGTGAAATAGCACAAATTCATCAAATAGTACCCACGACCTTAGGATTGCTAGTGAAGAAGCTTACCCTCGACCATGGAGGTTGTCACTAAAATAATGCAATAGATTGTCAATAGATGTCTCTATTCTCCTTTTGAATTATCAATATAAGCTATACAGTGTTTATCCGATTGTATGGAATTGCAAAGCGATCTTGATAATTTGTGCGTATATTGTGAATCAAATTTATTGTCCTTAAACATATCTAAGTGTCACTCGATTACATTTACTAGAAATAAAAACAAAATCATCTATCCATACAACTTGAATAACAAACCTTTACAACCTATGTCTACGTGTAAAGATCTAGGTGTTTACTTAGATAGCAAATTAATTTTTGACAAGCACATTGAACACATTATTTCTAAATCCTACAGAATGCTAGGTTTCTTATTAAGAATATGCAAAGTTTTCAAAAGTGCTAAGACTCTGAAAATTTTGTTTTGTTCATTGGTCAGAAGTCCACTGGAGTATGCTTCCACAATATGGAATCCTCAATATAAGGTATACATAGATTTAGTAGAAAGTATACAGAATAAATTTTCGAAACATTTACTCAAGAAATACAACAATACTACAAATAATATGTTAACTCTACAAAAAAGACGCACATTGTCAGACCTGTTGTTTCTACATAATCTGCTAAATAATAAAATAGATAGTCCCGAATTACTATCCGTCATTGGTTTAAATGTTCCAACGAGGCGTACCAGGCACACTACACTATTTCATATTGAAGCCAACAATACCAATGCAGCAAACAACTCAGTAATTACTCGCGCAATCACAACATACACCCATTACGAAAAATTACTACATTTAGACATCTTTCATGATTCCTTTCTAACATACAAAACTAACTTATTAAATTTCTTAGCATGACAAATTTCAAAAATATTTTCACATCATTTTTCAAAACTCCTATGTATTAACAGTCAATTACAATTCGTGAGCTTATTATAATTCTTATTTTCAATTCATTTATTATTATCTATCCACACACTTCCTTCCTTTTATAACAATCTCAGGCGAAATTACGTAATGACATTTTATGGACATACGTAATAGGTACTACAACTATGTAATAACTAAAAAAATTCTAACTGTATCTTATTGTACTGTGTATGTCTTAACAAATAAATAAATAAAATAAAATAAATAAAATAAAATAGAGCGACAGTAGTAACTCACTGTTTTACCATTGGAATCATTTTCTATTTTTTTCAGTACAGAATCAAATTTACTACTTCTAATTTCAAACTCTCAACAACAGTTTGAGAGCAAGGTGTCCTGTATTATTATTATATTGGAAATTATTGGAATAATAAAAGTGATTGCCCTGTAACAACAATGCCCTCTATTATTTAACAACATCCCTTCTATTTCCAAATATAAAAATTCATTGTATTTTACTTACCCGTCAATCTGATATTTATAAGACATTATCTCTTTCTCGCGTCCGACCAGCCTTTCCGCATAGGGCTCTTCCTGGAAGTTGGCGAGGAAGGCCAGCACATTGCTGGTCTCCAACTCCGTGCAGTTCCACAGCACCACGCTGCCTTCGCGGAAGAAGAACATGTGTCGGGGCTCAGTCCCCACCTTGTAGTTAGCCACCGTCAGCAGGACGTCGGGCACCTCATGTTCGCCAAGACTGCAAAAGAAAGGTAAGTCAGCAATATTCCATTGGACATGGCAAAACATCGGTCAATTCGTGCTCGCCGAGACAGCAAACAGCAAATGACGATTAATATTATAATGTCTGGGTACATCGGCAATATTTAATCAAATTAAACAACTGCCTCTGCAATAATCAATTGTACATTGCTCCCGTGAGCGATGACCGCAACACCCAACAGTGGAAAAGAGATATAGGTATACAGCAATAATTAATTGCAGATGGTGAACCGCTGGGGAATCAATACCTTCTTTTTTTGTGTATATAGCAGAAGAGTCCCAACTACCTAGAGCCATTGGACTATGGTATGGGAAGAAGATGGGGAATTCTACATAATTTTGGGTAGCTATCGGTCAAGGGCATTATCGCTCGAGTTGTTAAGCAATGTGGTTCTTATCAGAACTATTTGATTAGGGATTATAAAATATGTTCTAAATACCAAAAAAATACTGTCTCTGCCAACAAAGCTTTTTATCTCCCAAATGATAAGAAAACACTAGGTAGTTAAATCATCAGAAGTAAGTATGTCGTTCAATGTATTCAATTTACAGGCTTTAAACTATTGTACGTCCGTAATAATAGTTAAAAATGTTCTAGATATAAAAAGGAAATTCTAATATCCACCTATCTCCTTCCCGTTTGCACTCCCTCCAGCCTCAAAACATACCACAATTGTGGGTGGCACAGTTCCACTGGCTTCGAACAGTTGAGACTCTTGTGTGGTATTCTCATAAAAGACTTCACAAACGAAACGTTCTACCCACTTACTTTTGTGGTGTGTATAGTTTTTGCTGCATCAGGGCCGCTTTAAGTTTTTCCAGATCATACTCTTCTGCCGTAGCGTAAGCCATAACGGAATACCTCCCATCCTCAAATTGCGCTGGATCCGAATCAAGGGCATATCGTTTCTTATGAATTTTCTTTTTAGACAGAGATGTCAAGGCAGGCGCCTTCGATGAAACACCTCGTTCTTGTGTAAACAGAGACAAGTTAGACGTCTGGCGTCTTAATAAATTAATTGAAATACTCTTAGACGCGTTTTTAAACACACTATCTGCTGTATTTACGAATGTTCTAGTTAGAACTTTGAGGTTATCGTGACGGAAGGAGTTGGAGAAAGAAACAGCGGCAGCGGAGCTTACCGGTGAAGCTCCGTAACGGAAGAATTGCAAAAAATTCATCCTGTTCTAAAACTTTTCATTTCCTAAGTAAAGAAAATTTCGATTTCTTGAGAAATAAATAAACTGTTATTAACCCGAAGAAAAGTGATGCAACCGCGAAATTTGACAATAAAATCTTGGTTGCCATAAAAGATTTGTTGTTTTCCAGATATATTTTCCCTATATACATTATTAAGGAAAAAAATCAAATTATTTTGCACATAGTGGCAGCACTGAAAAACATTCTAAATTCTAACCTGAAATTTATTTGACATTTCTGTCGGTTCTCGCTTCTTGGATCCAAACATTTTACATAATACTTTGTAAATTATATACACTATCGATTTCTCTAAATAATTGATAGAATATGAGGCTGACAGATCTACTGTTCCGTAGGAATCGGCTACCCAATGGATCGCTGTTCAGGGGAAAAGACAGACTCGTGCGTAGAGTTGAACCCTATCATATGAGATCTTTGGTTTACAACTACCAAATCGAAGAAAAAAACATGCTTTTACTCAGACACCCCTATCTCACCAAGGTAAGATAAAACATTATGCGTCAGGTTTCAGTTTTTTCTAGGCGATTGGGTGCAGTTGGGACTCTAGTGCGGTATTCACGTTTCTGAGTTTTTATGTGATACTGCTGGAATTTCAACTGCACATAGCTAGTAAAGCTATGTACCCACGCCCGTTCATACTCGATGGTTTTACGCTTATTCGCACATGTCTCAATGTGTGTACCTTCTCGCTTTATGCTTTTTATTCGATTACGAGCCAACGATTCTATGTGAAAAAGGACCGTAATTCTTGCTCAATGTTCGACAGAAGTTTACGATTTGACTTACCCTACTTACTGCTAAATATGCCCGAATTATTGAAGTGACACCTCGTTCCAACTTAACTAGTACAAGAAACAAGTATTTACGTCGAGGAGGAGGGGGGACACGCACAAAATGGGTTATTAGATTCTTAGTTTGAGCTATAAATATTTTATGCTTATTAAGATTGCAATGGAACCTTTCAGCAAACGTCACTTTGTACCAACAACGTTGAAATTTGGAATAAAAATGGAACTTTAACTTCTCATGCCCCAAAATTACCCATTGTATATGAAAATTTTATATGGCATATGCATATGGTTATCTGAAATTGAGCTAGTTCTTTTTAATGAGCCGTATTCGTACGAATTGAATAGTTACTCTTTTTTATCGGCACCATCAAAATGATTTAAGGTACTAATTGTTATTATGTACTCAGAGGCGTGAACGGCGTCGACATCTGAACTTACTAACTACCTAGCACCTCATTCGTCTCGTCGTACGAGACGACCTACCGGTACAAAGAGTCGTACGATCATTCATACGCTTACGCTGGGAGCCGTATCGTGGGCGCCGTATCGGGCGAGCACAGTATTCTAATTGCTCATACGTTAGGAACTCACGGCTCCCGTTCAATTGAGTTGAATCTTTGAGCTGGTACCGTTGCTTCCACTCTTGATAAAATGTGTCATACCCATTGCTATTATGCTCGTCGAATTTTTACCTTCAGCACACTACGGAGGTATTAGGTTGCTGTAGCTCGGCGATCCGAAGGTTATTGCATTTTTTACCATCTCCCCTGATGTAAATAGTTGTTTCGTGTAGTAATGAAGTTGAAACGAAGTATTATTTAAATAAATTGTGCATGTTAAGAAGTAAGCGGAATGAGGAAACTTTTTTTTTATATTTTCTTTTATTTATTCAATAATACTATTATTCAATTTATAAACACAGTTTATTTATAAACAAGTTCTACTGTATAATTATTATTACGTATGACTGCTTTTTCGCCTTTATTGTCAAAACGTTTGATAATGCTTTCAGAAGTAGAAAAAGCGTAATGATAATTACACAGCAGAAGTATGAATTGATTAACAATATTATTGAATAAACAAGGTGTCCGGGGGTAAAGTGCACTAACTTCGGGGGGTGATTCTATATGATAGTACAAGTAAAAAAGATAAATAACTTTTTTTGATATTTCACCGTTTTTAAGCTAGTTTTTTGGTAAAAAAGATGAATTGTCTGTGCGGAAAAATAAATGTTCTTTTCTTATATATACATTGTAGGCTTAACTTCTTACCGTAATATCAGAATTGAAAATATAATTTCCTTGTAAGCACGAAATGCGTAGCAAAAAAATTATCAAATTATTAAAAGAATCTTTTCAGATCCAAACAGGAGATAAAGTACCTACCTATAATTTATTTTTGACATCATCGAGAAGTCCTGTTTCAACTCAACCGTTTTGCATTTCTGTCTGTAAATTTAATTTTTTTATTCAAAACTACTCAATTACTGTTAAACTTATTGTGAAATTAGAAGAGCACATCAGCAGAATGCTGCCTGCTCATTAAATATTAATAAAATTTGTTTGTACGTTGCAAGATGGTGGTCGTTTAATAGTTCAATAAAGATTCTTTATTCAAATTTGAAATCGTCTTATTTATTTGGACTTTTTTTTTCAATATTCTCATACCTACCTGTCTAGAATTCTACCTGAGAGAATTGCTCTTGCAACATCAAGTACCTACCTAAATGTAATGATCATTTTCTGTTTTTCAGGAACAAAGTTTTGGGCATGCCAAGGCGTTGGGAAAGCACGAAGCCTATATAAACAATTGCAAAGAAAAGCTGCAGACTAAATTCAAGGAACACGTTACCTTGGAGGACAGACTGATGCACCTAAAGGTGCAGGATCGTTGGGACTAGCACCCGAAGAATTATCTTATTTCATCTGTCACTTTGTATTTTAGTTGTATAGTTTATTTCTAATTATAATATCTATTACTCATATATTTATTTTTATTTGTTGGTCCCAGTTGGTCTGAAAAGTATTCCCTCGCCTAATATACAAACTTCTGATGTTTTCCAGCTATCCTCTTTTGCTTCCCTACTTCAACCTTACATTATTTGTAATAGTTCCACCAACGACATTTCATAAATGTAATGTCATCGAATTCCACTGTTTTTTGTATTGTTATACTACACTAACGGTACCATTCCGAGGTAAGCGGCAGACTGCATACCGCAGCGACAGAATGCAGACTTCATTTTTTTTAAATGTGCACTGCACAAGAGTCCCAACTGCTTCCAACCATTTGGAGCCAGTGAGACTATGGCATCCCAAGTTGGGGTATGTTGTGAGGCTGTTGGTAGTGGGAAGGGGAAGAAGAAAATGTGGAAGTACCTGGCGAGTACTGAGTACCTGGCTCTCATACGGTAAGACCCTCGACCGCGGAGCCGGAAAACATGATAATAATTATTATGACATTAGTATTAAGTGTGCCACCGACCCCAGAATCTTGTCTGAACTCAATTTTCAATATTATTTTGAAATTTGTCTAATTAAATTATTTTGAAATATTAATTTGTATAATAAAGCCAGAAACGTTGAAAAAAACTCCGCTACCATCTTTTAAAATGCTGAAAAAAATAAAAGCATTTGAACAATTTCGCGACCGTAAATTCAAGGGAGTTCTTCGTATTTTCAGGGCTTTTATGCCATTGCTAAGGAAATTTTTCGCTTTACTAGAGATTATTGCACTCTGCTGAGGAGTTTTTCTCATTTATAAAGATTTTTTTATGCTGCTTTGCTCACTTTGTTGGGCAGTTTTTCACACTTGGGATTTTTTGTTACCTCTTCTAGGGAGTTTCCATTTTTTGTCCTAGCAACACTGGTTTGACAGTTCGGCAGCGAACAGTCATGAAGTGAGTGATTTATTTATGGTCATGAAGCAGCGGTAAACAAAACAATTTTCATAATTTTCCCGTTTGTTTTTAACATTGTACAAAAGTCTTTTGGCAATGGAGACCCGATTTTACGAAGGATGCGGGCGGGAAGGACCCATTCGATGTATATTCCTTTGCGAATTCCATCCCGTGGCAGGACCCAAGATAACATATCAGGTATTTAAGAATTAATTGATGTCCTACAACGTGTTTAAAATCAATAAATACATTCGATTAAACTTCACTCTTGCCTTATTAATTGCTCGCTCACTTATGATTTCCCTACTATCAAGTATCATTGCGTTACATCAATGCAATGGTACTAACGTTTTTGGAGTATTTCTAGGAATTTTAATGACTCACGACTTACCAATAAGTTTCGGTTTCCTGGAAAAACCATAGTTATTTAGTACTTTTATCATGATAATTTTATTGTTTTCAGCTGGCTTTTATTTATCTAGATTACGTACTTCTATACCATTGGTTTGTTTTTATTTGTCGTGTTGGGATTTGTGCAAAATATTATTGTTTTTGTACAATCTTTGGTTAAATATTATGTTTTTCCTGTACGCGACGTCTTTACTTCGTAATCGAATAGACATTTTTTGGTTGTTTGCTATAGGAAAAACAAAACCTATCGAGCACCTAAATATTTGTTGATGACCAACTTGCTCACAATAATATAATTTGTTTTATAAGTTACGACTATTCCTTGTTACAATTTTATATAAATACTCACCAAATATATCAAAAATGTTGTTTTAGTGAATCTAACCTATAAATTGTTAACACTGAACTTGTATCACTAAAATGTTGTTTTTAAAAAGGTAAATATTTGGACATCAAATCGGCATAATTTGGTGTTAATTTAAATACAAGCAAATTAACAGTATGATAACTTTCATGCAGTTTATTAAATAAGTGATTGTAATGTTATGTCCAACTTAAATATACTATATTATTATTCTCCCGTTATAACTGTGTTCTATACATTTTTTTCTATTCCTGAATTGTAAAATTGTATTTTAGCAAAACATAAACATCACATAAATTCAAATACATGTCTAATGTTAAGGCTATTCACCACGTCGTGTAACATTTAGAATCGAGCCGCTAACAATAACACTCCTTATGTAGATGGCGATAAGGTTTAAATTCCCGCTTAACCCCAGCCGCCTGCTTTGATTTGTGCAAGAAAAAATGTGGCCAAATGTGTGTTTTATTTTGGGAATTTCAGGCACAAATATTTAGATGTTTTACGATCATTTTCTAAAGAACTTAATTTGCCACATTATACAATAAAACGTTATCCGAAAAGGGGTTCGATAGCAGGAGATTTTGAACTTTAAATCAGTTTTTACAGCCCTGATACTTTTTTTCTGGGCTCATAAGCCCAGAAAAAAATGCACAATTGTTTCAAAGGCCAAGATGTGTTCTACTCGCAGTATTCAATTAAAATTGAAATTGTCAATTCAAAAACCCCATGATTTTACGTTACTTTGTAGTGTTTCTCCTTAACCTATAATGTAACCTTGCATATAACTTTGTAAATATTGTCCTCTACATAATTATGTACTGTTTGTTTCTGCAATAAAAACAAAAATAAAATAAAATATGTAGAAATTACAGTTTGAAAATGGTCTTGAAAGCCGAAACAGCTATAACAATAACAAAAACCAAAAAATACTTACAGAACTTATAATAATATTATTAAATTTGATTTACATTAAATTTAAAAAAAAAATGAAATAGAGGTCTACGAATTAAACACAAAAACAATAAATATATTGCATATGTAACCTATAATGTAAACTTGCATAGTGTATGTACTTGAAGTGAAATGACACTAAACTGCGCTATATAAATGCCATGTTATTTATTTATTTTATTTTATTTGGTACATTATTCTTTACAATTTATGTTTTCCAGTAATGTAGGCCTCACTGGGTGGCTTGCCCGTGCTGAGGCCTTCATTATTATTATTATGTTTATATTCCTATTCTGTTTTTAATAATAAACAAATAAATGAAATGTGTTTTTGTTGTTCTAGTTCCCTGATGAGTACCTTTCCAAGGAGATTTTTGATGCAATTAACGTCTACATCATCCCAAAACCACCGCTTCAGAGGTGTCTCATGACGATGTAAGTTTTAATAATTCATTTTATACCTGTAAATAAACGGAGCACTTATAGGACTGCTCGGCTGTCCAGCTTTAAAACCTAGTAAGAGACAATTTGTTTTGCTATTCATTAGTAGGTAATAATCCATACATTGCTATTGAAATTTCGTACAAAATCAATTAGTAAAAGGGTAAGGTTAAATAATAATAAAAAGTGAATGTACGCCACGCTTGTGTATGTTTTGAAATTGGTTTCAGATTCAAATTCAGCGACAGTTGAAGGGATAATTGCTGATCCTACGTCTGTTTCACCCTTTGAACAAATTGTGTTCAGCGTAAGAGAACAACTATCATGTTGTTAAGTTTTCAGCTTATTATTTGATAGAAAGCTGAAACGCACGTAGAATCAGCGTTTAATGGGAACATTTCAACTGTCAAAAAAGCAAAATGGCTATTTGATGATAATCAGCATGAATGTTGAATGAATTTCTGCAGCAAACAACTGGGCCTTACTAGATTTAGAAATTGGACAGCCGTGCTTTCATCAATATTACTGAATGAATGAACGCTCAGCGTAAACTAACCCCTAGCTAATGTGATACCATTTTACCATCGTTTTTTGGCAGAGCGTTTGTAAAGTTAAACATTTGATCAGTTAATTAATGCAAATTAAATACAATTGCACCTTTACAATCTTACTTATAAAGATTCCCTAATACGCCGTTGCAGTGCTGGTATAGCTAAACGGTAAGAAGAGTTTTATGCTGCTCCGGTTAAAATATTTACTCATAATAATATTCATGCAAGATTTTTTTAGACTACCACGACTTTGTTCCAATCCTCAAAAACACGGTCATTTTTGCATTTTGCGTTTAGTTGCTAACTTCACGTTTTTTCAGATGACATTTGCGATGTCATTGACCCGGTCTCCTTTGAATTGCTTCATAATTTGTCCAATTTGATTATGCATTCCGTATTTGCTTTGGTAAATCGATTAAAAATATTCCTCTGATAGTGTTGCCAATGGGTATTACTGCCTTTTTACATTTTCGTTGCGCGACCGATCGATGTTTGTCAAATTAACCAGATTTTCAATAAAGTCCGCGATCTCCGTCTTAATATCATAGTAATGCGTCCTTAATACTGGGTGTATATTTTTCTGGTTTATGGACTTTACTGGAAAACACTTGAGCGTATTTTAACTTTTTTATTTGAATCACAAAACATGCTTTTTATAATATCTACGTTGACAATAACAATTTATTGATAACGGGCCCGACCCTTGTACAGCTAAACACTGTTTACTGTAATAAATTTCTGAAGGAAAGAACACCTTTTCACTGGGAACAGTCCCTTTATAGGTTAAAAATACTAATCCATTGACACTTGTTGACAGATTTGGACATACACAATGAAAAAAAAGGCAACTGCTTATCGACATATTAGAGCTCTAGAATGTTAGCACAGATTCACACCATTTCTGATAATCAACTATTCAAACAATCCATAGATGGCGACTGTATCCAGAATTATTAAAAACTTATCATTACAAAATTAAACACTGGGGTTCGGGCAGTGTAAAAATCTATCAGCCACTAAAACTGCAGTATTACGGCCGGTATACACAGTACGATTGTGTATAGCGTGTTCTACTAACCTGTTCTTATCCCTCCGTATTATCTATTATGAGTAAGATGGATTGTGAATATATGTTTATAAGACACAGGATGTAACAGGACGTACCTGAAGGATTTTAACCAGCGATTTATAGTAAAAACGGCTTATTACAGAAGTAAAAAATGTTGAGATCATTTGGCTGTCTGATGATTTTTTTTCAATTAAATACAAAAAATATATTTTTCTATCGCACGTCCCCATTGATCACACTGCTACACATCGCGACAGATGACATGATACGCGCTCTGTCTCAGACGGAGTGCATATCACGGGACCCACTAGAATGTGCCGAACTACCCAGTGGCAAGGTGTCGAGGAATTTTTTGTTGTTTTTAATTGAAAAAAAATATCATCGTGTCAGAAAAATGACTAACATTTTAAACTGAAAATATTCGTAGGAAGAATCGATGTTTTAAATCCTTTGGGTAAGTGCTTTTACACTTGTATATATATTAAATACATTATGTTTTGTTTATAAAATGTATGTTTGTGAATAGTACAGCTTTATTTGGGTTATTTGAATAATGTTTCACCGCAAGTTACCAACTTTCAATTTGTTTTTTTTTGATTTTTGTTTTTGGGGTGTTATGCCGTGTTGCGCTAACTCCTTCTTTAGCCAACGTTTCGGACAGCATTGCAGTGTCCATGATCAGACGATGGAGCTAAGCTCAATAGTTCTTGGTATCCGGTAATTGACGGCTACACCAGAGCTAAATGAAGAAAACCACTTTTAAATAAATAAATGATACGTTAATGTTAGTTCAGAGGGTTGGAGCTGGCAACACGGTATCACAACCTCATACATAAGCTGACATTTTAACACAACCTCAAATAACACATCTGCCCTGTTGATGGACACTGCAATGCTGTCCGAAACGTTGGCTAAAGAAGGAGTTAGCGCAACACGGCATAACACCCCAAAATCAAAAATACTTTTTGCCGTGAAAATCTTAAATCATATTTTTTCAATTTGTTGTTCCAGAAATGCGCTCGGCCACAAGATAATAGGGTACCCCATGAGGATAGAGAGCGCACGCTACGAGCGCAACGCCTACATGTTCAACCTCTGCTTCGTGTGCGACACGTGGGCACGCACCGTGCAGTATGAACCCGTTGTCAAGAAGCTGGCGGAACATCTGGTATTACAATCAACCCCATCTTAATGTCGCTAAATATAATTCAAACAGTCATCTATTTCTTATTTATTTATTTGTTATTTTGCATGGGTACCGCCGCCCCAGTAACCATTTATTGGATAACCAACGCCCCTGCCATAGGTCACCCCAAGTGGTTCGCCACGTTTGGTATCTTAGCAGGGGTGTCTTAACAAATGTGTTCTACCAATGCCAGTTTTAATTTCGCTCTGAACGGGCGTGATTGATAGATATTGCCTGAAGTGATTTAGTAATGTTGGTTTTAGATGATAATGGAAGAAGAGAATCGCTTCCTGTCTGATGCAGCCGTAGGTGGAAGCAAACTCCCCACTCTGCTGGCTCACCTGCTGCATGACCTGAATACACATCAGAAGGCTTCCATCGTTGGTAAGCACTCCATTATATATATGTTTGACTTCTCCTCATTGAAAATCCATCACCACTTCCATTTGAAGATTATAATAGTACTTAGGGGCCGTTCAAGTATTATGTAAGCACTATAGGGGGGCAGGGGGGTCTTTGCTTTGCTTATTTTTGATGACATGGGGGGGTGGGGGGGTCGAGATAGTGATTACGTCAGCACTGCTCAGCAGTAGTTATTTTTTTTCACATTGGCAACCCACGCATTGTCTATGTTTGAAAACCGAATACATATTCGGGGATTCCCACAAATAATTAATACGTTTAGGTACTCGCTTAAAAAACGGAATACATTAACAGAAAAATGCATATAGGTACCAATTTTTACGTAAGCATGGGAGGGGGGGGTAAGAGCTTTGCTTACTTTTGGTGACAAGGGGGAAGAGGGGGTAAATAATTGTAATAAATCTGCTTACGTAATACTTGAACGGCCCCTTATCGGTGAGTACCGAAGTTGCAAAAATTTGTGGTTCGTGTTTGATTTGTGAAATTTATGAAAGTCATCTTCTAATTTAAATACCATTATAAATATATATATATTTTTTTTTTTAAATTCAGACTTAAATATAGAAATAATTTTATGTTTGCATTTTACAAAGCCCTCCATAACGATCGAAATCTAACAGGGTACGCGTAATGTCAATAAATACCTCGGTTTTGCTGGTTAATAGTAAGGTAAATCCCACTTGTGTTGGTATGAAATCAACAAATCCCAATTTCAATATTTCACAAGATTTTCAATAAACATTTTGAAATAATTTTTATACCGCAGCTATAACTCGTGTGCGAGTTTACGCAACTTTGCATAATCAGAAACTGCCGACCAATTCAAAAACACCCGACGTCAGTCATTTATATCTCCTATGGTTTTAATTGTTTTTTCTGCATTAATTGTATGTAATTGTAATATAACATAAAAATGAATGTTTGTTTGTTTGTCCCCTATTGACCCAATAACTTCTTCTTCTTCTTCGATGGCGCTACAGCCCATATCGAGCTTTGGCCTCCTGCAACAGTCGCCTCCAACTCCTCCTGTCCTCAGCGGCTGACTTCCAGTTTGTCACCTGGAGAAGCTGCGCTGCATCCCCTCTTACCTCATCTTCCCACCTCAGTCTGGGTCTTCCCACTTTTCTCTTTCCACCTGGGTGACCAGTCAGAATTCTTTTTGGGACGCGTGTATCCGGCATTCTCTGTACATGCCCAGCCCATCTCAGCCTGAGGAGCCTCATGTGTGCAGAGATGCTAGGGGCCTTATATATATCGTACAATTCTATATTGTGCCGGATACGCCACTGTTCGCCCTCTTTCACGGGTCCACATATTCTTCTCAGCACCTTTCTTTCAAAAGTATCCAGCATTTCAGCCATCTTTACCGTCAGTGTCAGCGCCTCACATCCATATGCCAATACAGTTCTTACAATGGTCTTATATATGGTTATTTTGGTTTTTCTGTGGACACTACGTGACTTAAACACTGGCAGCAAAGAGAAGTATGTTTTGTTGGCTGCTGTGATTCTCCTTCTGATTTCTGCTGGATCCTCATTGTTCTCTGTCAGGCTGGAGCCCAGGTAGGTGAATTGATCGACCACTTCGTATGAGTAGTTGTCTTTAAATAGTGCACTACTTCTTCTTCTGTGTGAGGGGTTCCTGCTCTGTACCATTATTTTTGTTTTGTCAACATTAACTCGCAGTCCTACTTCCCGCGCCGCTGTTTCTAAAGGGTCGAAGACCTCCTTAATGGCTGAAATTGATCTTCCGACAATGTTGATGTCATCCGCATATCCGACAACTTGACTGCTCTTGAAACAAATATTGGAGCCAGTGTTTTTCGTATTACATGTTCGAGCACAATGTTGAAGAGACCCAATAACTACTGGACCGATTTTGCTGAAAATTTCAAAGTTGTTCTTATTGGTGTCGGGAGTGTGTAGAGAGTAGTTTGAATGGCAGAAGAAGTCGAGGACGTCCGAGGAAGACTTAACACATTATCTCTGCACTGGAATGAAATATGGAGTCGACTTAAATTCAATATGATATAGTTTTTCAATAGTAACAATATGGTATACAGCAGCGAATGGTAGAAAAAGTCGGTAACGCTCGAAGAAGACATGAATCAAATGATTATTTGTGGTAAAATGAGACATAATTAATGAACGAAGGAAGAGGTTTAACCCTTGGGACCTTCTAAGACCCAAACAGTCCCAAATGCCGTGCGCGCATTATACTCTCCTAAGACCATATTTGTCCCAGAACGACCGCACATTATTAAAATGCATATATCTCTCTTCCTCTCACCTAAAAATTAATTATTTCTTTTATGTCAGAAAGAGAAAGAAATAGTGCTTGTTACTGTCTTTGAAAAAATGGAAGCTTGTAGAAGGTTCGATCCGTGCAAATCAAAAACGTCTCAAGGGTTAAGGAGAATATATGACATGGAAGTAATGGTTGAAGAAATCGGGAATGCCCAAAAAAAAATGTGGCATTTGTGATGAACAAAAAAAGGGGTGTAAGGAGAATGTATGACGTGGAAGTGAATGGCAGGATAAGTCGAGGATGCCTGAGGAAGAGAAGGCATGTTCAAGTAAAACAAATACTTAGTACAATCAGTGGCGGCCGGTAGTCAAAATGTGTGGGGGTTCACCAGAGTACAACAAGTCAGAAAATAAATTAAATAAAGGTACATACCTATTTATAAAGAAGTTCTATTCTCTGCTCCTTTTATTATATTTTATTATTTTTACGTTGAGAAACATATTTCACTTTCAACTGAGGTCATTGGAATGGTGCACACAATTTTCAGTAATTCCGCAGTCTTGGAAAAACCTTCTAATAAACAAGTACTATAAACAAGTTGTAAAATTGACAAAGCAGTAAATTGCACAAATTTCACCTTTTAACTGAACTTTATTCAGGAAGTCTCTCTACACGACCTATTGTTCTTTATATATTCCACATTCAAAGACATTTTTAATTTGTACCATGAACAAACACAAAAGTAATCATAAGTTGGTGTAACCTGCAATTGGTATACCTAATTAACAATTGATATACATATATGATCGATATAACCTCCAAATAAACTTGAAAACATTCGCAGCGCAAGAAAGGTTTTAAATTGAACAGACAATGCCCAACAACGGTGACAACTGACTAAACTTATAATAACTAATCTGAACATCACTCATCTCTTAATGACATGTTTTTTCTTGTATGCTTGTATCGAAGAAATCTGTAAGCGGAACATTCGCTGAAAAAGAGCAAATGGTAAATTGAAGACACAATATCGACAATAATATCACACATACACATTTAGTTAAACTTTCTACTGAACAAACCGTTCCTTCTGATGTGGTGGTAAAGCTCCGGACGCCGTCCTCGATATGGTAATATTTGCAAAGAATAGTATGTACCCACACTTTCGACTGTTCCACAGATTATGCGAACAAAGTATTCAAATTTTGGATCGCAATCGAAAACGAACTGCTACGAACATAGGCACAAGTCACAGTCGGTCTGCATGTTAAGCGCGCTTAATAAGTAGCTACCTTTTGTATGAGATATTATTACCGAAACGAATTTCGTATTGTGATTAGCCATGTCAGAAATTTTGTTGGTTGTTCGGCGCTCGGGAGCACATATTAGCTGGCCGCCACCGATTACAATACAGTAATGTTATTTAAACATTAAAAATGCCCCTAGTTTTTAGGTACACTAGAATTTACAACCTCAAAACTTTATTCCAAACCATTCATAACCACATGTAACGTTGATTACACGTCAGCTATTTATATATAATAAAACTTAAATATTCAAAATCGGCATTTGTTGATCTATAAATATGAATATGTATTTTTTATGCCATAATATTATTCTAAGAAAAGCAGTGCTCCAGTCTTCTTTCAATTATCTTTTAATGTTTGTAGAGGGAGAGACCATGATCCACCTTAAGGTGGTGGAGAAGTGGCGCGAGGCGGCACCTGTCCGCGACCACGACGTGCCAGTCTTCCTGCGCCCTCCCGACCCGCAAGCGCAGTGGGACCTCACCACCACGCAGGTTACATTTCATTCATCAGTTTTATCGCCCTCTCTGGGGCCTATTAGTCTAAAGCACATTTCAGAACACCTTCGTAACCTTCACTGGCTCAAGTGCCCTGAAACAATCCAGTACAAACCGTGCTGGATGGTGTTTAAATCCATCAATGAAATGGCCCCACTCTACATCTCTGAACTATGCGTCCCGGAAAACACTGCTCTGAGGCAGTCAACTCTTAGATCAGCAACATCATCAGCTATGGGGCAGACTGATAGAACCTAAGCGCAAGCCAAATACTAAGTTTGGTGATTGCGCTTTCGGAGTATCTGGGCCGAAGGCTTTGAATAAACTCCCTCCGGAACTAAGATCCATAACAAGTCCAACAGAATTCAGGTCTAAACTAAAAACTTACCTTTTTAAGCTGTCGTACCCTTAAATTAAATATACCATTCCTAAGAGAAAGTCCAGTTATATTCAATTTTCCAATTATGTCCTAAATCCTGTATCTAAATGTCGCTAATAAATAATTAGATAATGTTAATTAAGTGTTAATCTCAAGTGACCTACCAGGTAAGTATTGTACTGTATATTATCTCCATAAATAGTTAGTAATAACATAGATCACTGTAGAAATGTATTATAAATTTGTACAGCGCCCTTGAGGTGATTTTGCACAAAAACGGCTCTATACAAGTCATCCAATTATTATTATTATTATTATTAAAGCCTATTGACACATAAGACATGTGTCAATAGGCGGCAACAGTTTTCTTTAAAATTGGTGTCGATCACTTCTATTGATTTTCGGCGCAGTTAGTAACTGCGTATACATATTATTCATGCAAATTTTTTTTAGACTGGCACCACTTTGTTCCAATCCTCAAAAACACGGTCATTTTTGCATTTTGCGTTTAGTTGCTAACTTCACAATTCTGCGGCAACAGTTTTCTTTAAAATTGGTGTCGATCACTTCTATTCATTTTCTGCATAGTTATTATTCCACATATACTGTGTATACATATTATTAAAATTATGTTTTTTTTTTTCAATTTAGCCCGTCGTCCTACTGGCTCGGTAACGGTACGAAATTGACAAAAACCGGAGACCCTGCAGCTCTGCAAACCGTAGTGAACTTTTCTACTCACGGTCTCCGGTTGGATGACGGGCTTATTGTTAACATGTAATGTATTGTTTGGTGTTCAGGTGGTGCCCTACGTAGACGGCTACAATCATATCTCTAAAATAGCAGCGGAGGCGGATGTTGAGATCACCCTGGTCAAGTCCTGCATACAGAATCTAGTTTACTATGGAGTGGTGAGTGCACCATTATATTATGTACATACTTCTGTAGCATTACAAATTGAAGAGCTCGATGCAATAACAACTCCTCATGCTAATTTGTTCGCTTTTGGGAACAGCTCATATTATGATCTCATAGAAATCTTTGTGTTTCCCTTATTGTCATGGTGAGAAATATGATCTTTAATACTCCACAAGAGTCCTAACTGTCTGTAGCCAGTTGAGGTATGTTATGAGGCTGAAGGTAGCAGGGAGGGGAAGGATATAGCGTAGAGGAAGGTGGGAGAGTACCTGGCTATTCGTATCTAGTCACCAAACATGGCTAAAGCAATTTCAATCAACATTTCATTACTGAATGGTATCCTTACACCAGGGCGATACTGAGAGTGTCTTCCACTCTGGTACGCCGGGATTTGAACCCGCGTACTCAGGATTGCCAGTCGAGAACCTTACCCTTCGATCACAGAGGCTGCCAAAAGTAAACTGTATTAGAAAGAGAAAACACCATGCTTTATATTCAAATCTAAAAGTTAACCACACAAATTTAAATGTACACCTCTATGAAACCAAAAGTTCCGAGCGCAATTTTAAAAAATATTTTGAAACTTTGTGAATTTTTTACTAATTATTTTAATATGAAAAGACGAAAAAAATTAAGGTGAGAACAACATTTGTCCGATAAAATGTTTTTGTTTTTGATTCTTGTTCATATAAGTAATTTTGGTTTGTTTTTATTTCTGATAAAAAACCATATTTCATCACCTTTGTAAATGAGTTTTTAGTTTTTGGATACGTTCATAAATATTACATTTATTTGGATTTTATTGCAAAGCGGAAATACTCCGACCGTCTAACAGAATATGCCAGTGGCCTGAGGGGTTACCTTTTTGGTATCCCTTCCCCGTTCGTTATCTGCTGTGTAAATATTACTTCTGTAGTTTTACACAAACGGAGCTACACGCAAAAGTTTGAACACAAACAAGTTACAAATGAATACTGCATTCTGCTTAAAACTACAATTTTTATCATAAGTTGTTATTGCGTCCAGCTCCTCAATCGTACCTTTGTTGCAAAGTGTAATATTTTAAATGTGTTATGTTGAGTTTGGCTAATCTCTAGGGAACTGGCTCCTTACGATTGTGCAAAACTATGCATTTTTTATGTATTGAATAAACTACGACGGCGTTTCAATTTAAGCCATCATTTTAGCAATTTCTTATAAAGGATTGAAGATCAACGATCCTCCCAGAAGCTGAAGGCACTCTTTATGGCTCTCCATTTTCTAGAGTTTCCATTTCTCATTCCTGCATTAACTCGATCATGGCGTGTCTTTCTCAGACGTTCCTTACTTTTACTTCTACGATCAATATCCAATATCCTCAAGATCAAATCATTTCAAACCCTCCTTTCTTCGTTCATCCACGATACATATATGTAATCAAACTAAAAGACACTTCTGCCATAGGTCACCTCAAGTGGTTTGCTACATTTGGTGCCCTGGTTCATAGGGTGAGGTTTGTCTAGGTCCTGGTGACGGATGTGTCACCAGCTGCGTTGCAGGTCAGATCGGGAGAGACTGGTTGAGGGAGACCCTTTGACCTGTCCTGCCGAACTCTCCACCGCACTGAGAAGGTTGGATACATACGTCACTCCTTGACACACTGACCCCCAGATTCCTACCCATCCCACATACCTTTTTCCTTCCCTGAACTTCTTCTCCTTCCTTTGCTTAAAAAACCCTCCCCAAATAAGGCCCTGAGAGAAATTATTTTACTCAGTACCTCCTGTGTGGAGTTAATGTAAAATATTAAAAGAAAAAGTCTCTTTATTTTCACTATGCTGAATTATGTATTTATTTCCCCAACAGGCCGCATTAGTACCAATCCTCAAATACGGCAACATGTACCGCAGCACCCCGGGCCTCTCCCGCCTCTTCAAGGACCCCAACCTGCAAGCGGAATGCGTCTCCTTCGTGGCCCTCTCAGGTGTCCCTTCCATCCGCAGCATCCTGCAGATCTACTGCAGCCTGCTCCAAGGCAGCACCCTCAAGTCCATCTGCATCCGCTACGCCCCCCAAGCCAAGTTCATCGATGAGCGGAGACTGATCACATTTGGCCTGCTGCATAAAATGATACGCTGCCTGAGTAAGTACCCCATTTACATGGGCCCCCGGGAGAAACTGCGACCGGAGAGCCTGCGCTACCTCTTCACGGGGGCCCTGTGCGTGGACAGACTGTGCTGCATCACGAAGTTGGGACTGATGCAGCTCGAACACACTATTGAAAATGATCCCGATGTAAGTATCGTCTGGAAATAAAGAGAGTATAGATTTTTGGGAAGTTTTTACGATGGTTTCCTAATCAGTCGGCAATTATTTTCGATAGTTACAACTGAAAAAAAATTTAGAAAACTTTCTCACTCTGCCACTGTTTGCCAAAACAAGATGGCTACATGTTGACATAAAAATATTATACTTTTTAAGATTTTGTAAAACTTCCCAATGTATTATTAGACTTCTTGCCTGTAAAATGGATTAACAGTATTTTTTTAAATTTAGTTATTCGGTGGTTTTATGTTATGTATTGTGCTTGTATTTTCAATTTTACTTTGGTTTCTAATCAATATTGCTATGTGGTTTAACTTCAAAACAAAAACGTTACAATATAACCTTTTTGTTCATGTTTCAACGGATTTCAGGTTTTTTAAACCATTCCCTCCCGGCCGCTATAATTTATGCCTCTCGACAAAATGTTTATTTTTACGTAAATAATAGTGTGCATTGCCACCTTGGGGTATTTTTTTTTAAATATAAAAAAATGATTTTAATTTGTTTTATATTTACCCATTGGTGTACTAATTTTTATTTGTGACATCTGTACATACTTAAGAAGGATTCTTACTGTGCAGTATTTCACCCCGTATTACCCCGAATTAAACACTTATGATTTTATATACATTATAATTTTATTGTAAAAGAAGTCCAGTCTTCCAATCTTGGCAGCGTGTACGCATCGGCGTACACGCTTTTTTTAACCCATCGGGGTTAAAAAATTAATTTGTATTAAATAATTACAAAAACAAAAAGTTATGGAATTTTCACTACATCAATAAATCAAGACAAGTTTGCACAAAAATTAATTAATTTGCTTTTGTCAGTTTCAGTCAAAATCACTTTGGATAGAATGGGTTAATATTATAATGTACATTATTGTTGGTCAATTGAAAGAGATTTGGTTTTTTTAATGATTGTTGTTTTCCTTTGTGAATACTTAATTCATTAAATTGGTGCTATGAATTTGAAAGTGACAAATAATAATTGTCCAAACCAAAGTATTGAAATGTAGATTGTGAATATCAAAAATAATCTAAGCAATTTAGTCAATGAATCATTTTTCTAGTAGTTATTTCTATGAATATCTTGTAACACTGCCAAATGCATTTCAACAAACTGTAAATCAATTTAGGTATTTTACCAAAAAATTAAAAGATAAAGAAGGTATTTTTTAACTCTGCCATTATTTTGGTAATTGGAAGGTTAATTTTGAACACGGAAGAGAAAAACTGAAAGAAGTGTGTTGTGGGCGTGTCCGTGTGGCCAAAGTAATCTCAATTTTTCCTTACTTGAAGCTAGAAACTAGAAATTGAATGAACATTTTTAAATATTGAAATTTTTTCAGCTTGAACAGATATAATTTTTTTTGTGAATACCACACAAGAGTCCTATCTGTCTGGAACCAGTGAGACTATGGCATCCCCAATTGGGGTATGTTGTGAGGCTGAAGTTAACACATTTCAGGCGGGTATCTTTTGCGCCGGCGGACCGCTGGCGACAGGCGAAAATAAAAGTCCCGCGCGAATTATTTTAATTTTTTTCTAAATCGCTATATCTTCCAAAATAATAATATTTTCTACATACTAACTCAGCATACCCAAGCTATAAAATAACTAACCGAAAAATGACTTATTTCAAACGTATTGCTTATCAAGTGTCAGGTATTCAATAATAAAAGGTCCCTTTGGTGAAATACCGATGTACATGAAAGACTCGAATATAAATATAAAAAGATGTATTGTAATTTGATAATTATGTGCATATAGTTGGGAATGTTAGAAAGATATTGGCATATATTATTCATACAAAAACATTGGATAATTTATTTTCTGCCATTGAAATGAAGTCGGCGCAAAAGGTAAAAATACCCTTCCCGTCCTTAAGCAACAATCGACCGAACGGGTAGAAATACCTTTCCTGTCCGAAGTGTGTTAATGGAGAGGGGAATGAAATTAGAGAGGAAGGTGGGGAAGTACCTGGCTATTCAGACTAGTCACCAAACACGGTCAAAGCCATTTCAATTCTGAATGGTGGTCTTACACCAGGGCGATACTGAGAGTATATTCCACTTTGGAACATTCCGAAAATATACCATGTATTACATATTTTAAATGAGTACATTGTGAAATAACTCATATTAATCAAATAAAATTTACTTGCGCTTGCCGGGATTCGAACCCACGACTTTCAGCTTACCAGTCGAGAGCCTTACCATCTCTTATATTTCGGCGTTTGTTTTTACTGTGGTGAGTAAATTATAAAACATTTGTAAAAGCTTCTAATTAAATAACAAAATATTCAATAACTTTGTTCGCCCGATATGGGATTCTCAATTACGTGTATTACGCAGTGAGTAATTTACGCGCCATTGTCAAAAAAGGACTAGTTTTTCGTGAGCAGATTTTTTAAAGATCAAGGCTAAATAGTGATTCTACAATGTGAGTTGCTTGTAGACTGTCGGATTTATTTATTGCCAAATCACTGAAAGGGACCCACGCCACCTCCCCGCTCCACATGACTTGGTTTGTTCCCCTCATCCTTATGTGCGGGTCTACCTTTTCTTTTGAGTGAAAAGTGTGCACTTAGGTTTACAATTCAAGACTTATCCATAGTTAGAAAAAGGTTTGGCAAACAAAACGATATTCGGGGAGTTCAGATCTGGAGGGTACAATTCTGTTTGTATTTTATTATAATATTAAGTAAATGTGAATGAGAGTATAAGATGGTATTATGTATATTAAATTAATTATTTATTTATTGATGGAAAAAATATGTTTAAAAAGTGTTTTCCTTCTTACCAATATTATTGGTGACAATACTGATTACGAAAGTACATATTACTTATAAGATTTACTTATCAATATTGGTAGGTAGCTGATTATGAAATTTTAAATTTTGTAGTTACTAATAATAGTAACCTGAAAGATTTGTATTATTTTTGCAAATGACTTGGGTTAACTTTGTGGTATTTTGCAACAAAAGTAATGTTATGTTAACTTTGTGGTATTTTGCAACAAAAGTAATGTTATGTTAACTTTGTGGTATTTTGCAACAAAAGTAATGTTATGTTAACTTTGTGGTATTTTGCAACAAAAGTAATGTTATGTTAACTTTGTGGTATTTTGCAACAAAAAATGTTGCAGAATGCATTTATTTTTCCAAGTCAGTAGTATGTACGGTGTTTTTAACGTAAAGTTGATTGAATTACATGGCTATTCAGGCTTTCGTATTATAAAATACCAGAAAATCACGTGAAAAATATGAAAATTTGAATTATTGAAAATGCAAAATTTTCAGGTCTCTACATATTACATGGTGATTACGATATGTATAAGTATGCAGTGTTTCTGCATATTACATGGTGATTACGATATGTACAAGTATACAGTGCTTCTGCATTTACCAATATTGTTGATAATTTGAGTGTGTACGTTTGAGTGTTACAAAGGAACTTACCGATGTTGTTGGTGCTTATGAAATAATAATGTAATTGTACGGTAGAAGGTACAGTCTGTCAGCAAAGTCTAGACTAGTTTACATTTCTAGTAATCTAATGAAATGTTAAATTTAATTTAATATTTCTAGAAATTTAATAAAATGAAACTAATTTGTTTCATTAATATGCCAGAATAGTTTTTTCTTTTGATTTTCTAACTAATAAATGGCTTCGTTCACGTGTACATGTAAAAAATCAAAAAAAAACTTTTCTTGTAATTATCTCACTAAACCCATTGTCCCATGGGTCGGTTGGCAATCTATATAAACCAAATAGTTTAAGACCCTACGCAAAAGAGTTTAACAGTGAACGGAGCTGCAGACCGATACCTTATTATAACAATAATAATTGGATAATTTATATAGCCCTGTGTTTGTAAAAAATCACCTCAAGGACGCTATAATGAACTTAATTTTCTGCGCAGGATCTTACAGCACTCTGTTTGCTCACCGACCCGTGGGACAACGAGCTTAGTGTTAAATAACACTCACTTCTGAATACCGCTTGATTTTGGTTAGAAAAATATTCAAGTTACCTTCTTTTTCCTTCTCTATTATCTTGATATTGCTATTTAAAACCATTTTTTCTAGACTTTCTTGACAGATTATAATTGATGGTGAATGTAAAATGATTGTGGTTAATAATATTGTTGGTGATTACACGAGACATCGGATTATATGAGGCCCCTAGAAACAAAGACGGAAGTGTCCACTTTGTTAAATTGTTGGCAATCTAAAAAAAACGTTTAATCAGTCCGTTATTCATCAATATGCAAGGAAATTTTAATAATATGATAGTAAACCGGTTTAAGAATACTATTTTAAATCATCTATGTATCTAAATGCCCCAGTTTCTTTAAAAAATGAATTTTTTTGATGGACACTTCCGTTTTTGTTTCAATCATTTTGACCATTTTGGACACTTGCTGTTTTGTTTCACAAACAGTTGGAAACTGCCGGTTTTGATGTAAATGACAATTTCAACAGACAGATGTTGCAGTCAATGTAAGAAAACAATATTTTTAGGAAGATTTTTTTTATTGAAAAAGTTGCAGTTGAGTTCCTCTTGAAGATATTATTGAAAGTTGATAGGTCACTTCTATCTTAGAAATTTTCATAAATTCTGGATAACAGAAAATAGATTTAAAAAAGGTAAAATAGATTTAATTAAAGGTAAAAATAGATTTAAAGAAAAGTTAACTAAATTATAAAATAATACAAAAATTAACTAAATCATTAATAAGTCTGACACGATTTCTGCCGATTCCTCATTACATTCTATGTGAACATAATCATCTTCTTCTTCTTGAGGTACAAGAGAAGTAGTTGGACATAATTTCGAGTAGAAATTCAATTCGGGAATATTTCTCCAGTCACCACCAAAGTGGATATTTAGCAGTTTTGCAACATCTCGTAATTTTAAAGGATTAACCGAAATTTGATTAGCCTCAATTAAACTGGGATTTATCATATTTGCAGGTAAACACGTTGGAGAATATCTGTGAATAATATTAAAACGATTAGTTACTATTATTTAGTAGACATCTCCTCTTACTTGATTAATTGTGAAAAAAAATTGTGAACAAATTCAGATAAATCTAAAAATGTCATATTTTGACATTTGCCTACAACATGATGACGGTTTACCTTTTTTTCTTGGCGATGTTTGCCTTCCATTTATGCGGTTGTTTGACACGTTTTCTCACTGATTCCGGTGGCAATATATCGGGGAAAGTTTCCATTCTTGGAATATTTGACGTCCACTAACAATAAATGGTTATTTCCACAAAAAATAACAACTTTTCACTACACGATTCACTCACGCTTCCGCACGAGTTTGTATGAATTCAAGTACGGCCGCCATTATGAATAAAGGCTCCTGATTGGCTATTTGAAAAACTGCCGCTTTTGTTTCGGAAGGAGGTGGACACTGCCGTATTTGTTACAACAACAAAACTTTAAAGCCAAAATACTATGGTTTAATGACAATTATATTAAAATCAGATATATTCTCGAGATAGAATGAACCTTTCTCTATAAAACTGCATATTCAACTCATTTTTGACGTTTGGTGGACACTTCCGTCTTTGTTTCTAGGGGCCTCATATGCACAATCAAAATGGCGAAATATGCACTAACAATGCCAATATATAAGCCTCAATTAAATGGTAAAAACATGAATTTGTCTTTTGGAAGCCAGTTCTTTGGGAATATTTTTGATTTCAAAAGGAGAGGGGCCCATTCTAAATTCAATGTCCATCTCTACTACCCCATTAACCCGTTTCCTCAAAAAAGTCAAAAATATCAACCATTTCTAATTTTGAAGAATAAAATAACGGAGAATATGTATTAATTCCAATTCAAATTTGTATTGAAGGTATTTCTCGGGTAATTCTTTAATACCTTCTGAGAGGGGTCCATTCATGAAATAAAAAGTGGAATCTAAAGTTTTATTAGCGGAAGCAATTCTGATTTTGTCCTTTATTCATTTTTCAAAGCATAAGGGTTAAAATCGCATCGCAAAAAAATCTAGCAAGGATAATATTAGAACGCTTACATGTTTGCTGGTGACCTATCAGCATTTAACTGGTTCATGGGGCTAATAAATTACACTATAAAGCTCCAAGCTTTTTTGGGTGTTGCCGGTATAACTATATTTCTCGTAATACTATCCCATACAGACCTATCACACCTGACAGAGATGATGTGTTATAAGTGTGAGCGTGGCCATAATGATATGCTGTGGTCAATTTAGGGAGCTGCCGTGATCACGCAGTTAAGGTGACATATCCCATACAAAGAAACGACATTCCGCGGCAGCTCCCCAATTGATCTAAACCCCTCTCCTGCCGTAGGGAGAGGAATCTTATAACATTTTTTTTTAGTGTGACTCCTCACATGTAATCTATGTAGGCTACACCAAAAAAAGCTTTGTTGCATCTGTCACTAGCATCATGAAGAAAGAGGCTGAAATATGCACTAACGTCCAAAAAGGCTCAAATATGCTTTGTGCATATGAAAGTATGCAAACGCATATTATTTGTAATCCATTGTCTAGTGATTGTGTATAAAACTGTTTCCATTTTGTGTAATTGATGTGATTTAATAATTTATGTGGGTATATGTTTGTTAATTTTTCATACAAAACATAAATGATAATATGTAATCACCCAAGCCTATATATTGTATTGTGTAAATTCACAATTTTACAATAAAGAATAATATTAATAGTTGTTTTTGCTTGACTAGAAAAGAGGAACAATTACGCCATATCAAAATAGTTTCTATTCATATTTTATTGTTCAATAAATTGTAATACGACAATTAAAAAGGGTCAGAAATAAAAAAAGTCAAATAATAAATAATAATATTATGTATCTTGTTTAATATTAAATTAATTTTAGTTTAGTTTCTCTGAACATTACAATGCAATTTTGAGGTTAAATTTTTTAGGTTTTTTTCTCATATTTTAAAAATTGAAATAATCGGAGATAAAGTTTTATTTTTGTAATCTAGTGTGAATCTGTTCCAAGAAATATCTCTCTGTAGAAGCTTAATGAATTATCATGGAATACTGATACCAACCCTAATGCGAGGCACGGAACTGGCAGGGGAAGAATGAAAGTGTACTGAATTTAGTAGAAATGAGATTCTGAGGTGTGTGTGTGGTGAAACCATTGCGAATGAGCAGTTACAAAAATAATGCAAGTCCAATGTAAAGGAAATGAACAGACTCAAGAAAGGGATGCTTATATGTATGGGGTTCCATGATATTTCATCAAAATGACAACTAAACACACCTTTAAAAAGTGATATAGAGTAATTAAAAGTGATGAAACAAAAACTAGGTTAAATAGTTACCTATATAACCTATTTATAACTTTTCATGACTGTGTGTTGAATTGTCTTTTTGATGAGATCCCGGTCACCCTTATATGGACATATAGAGAGGATAGATGGAGAAATGAAGAGTGGCAGGAGAAAATATGATGCTGAAGTGTATGAAATAAGAAGTTGGAAACGTCCCCTCTTACTATGGAGACTTAGCACACTCAAAGGAATCAAACATGTATATAGTCGGATCATGTCAAAAAATGGAAGAATAGTATGTATGAATACAGATGAAGCAAGGAGTGTGCGCCAAGTCAAAGTTGAGTCATGTCGACGTTTGAAATAATAGAGTAGGGACATGGCATAATCAAATACCTTCTTGGATTGGGTGACCATCACGAGTCAAATTGAAGCAAAGAGAATAATACAGGGTTTTCCAATAAGAGGTGTTATTTTGATATTCAATTGTAAAAGATCAATGGTTTCGTTGCTTGTGTGGCACGTAGCGCCGTCTTGTTGAAAGTAAACGTTGTCCAGATCAATACCATCCAATTCCGTCCATAAAAAATCATTAATCACCTCTCGATAGCGCAATCCATTCACCGTAACTGTTGCTCCAGCCTCATTTTCGAAAAAGTAAGGTCCAATGACTCCCCCGGACCATAAACCGCACCAAACAGTCACATGTTGAGGATAGAGAGGCTTTTCCTCAATAACTCTTGGGTTTTCCGAGCCCCAGATGCGACAATTTTGCTTGTTGACGAAGCCACCGAGGTGGAAATGGGCCTCATCATTCAAGATGATTTGCATTTGATTCACTCAAGTGAAGTTTAATAATTTCAATGCGTTGTTGAAGCGTGTATCGTTCCATTTTTATTAATGGCGTAGTTTCTACTTGTCAAATGTCAAAAATTGACAGCTTCAAAATTAACATTTACTGAAATAGCGGGCTATTCAAAATAACACCTCTTATTGGAAAACCCTGTGCATAGGCCAAATAGTTTTTCAAAAGTAACCAAAATATTAAAGGAGCCAAATTGACTAGCAGTGAAACATGTGCTAACCTTGAACGCGTTGATATTTACATATACATAAAATAATATACAAACTGTTACCAAAACACTTTTTAAAAATAAATTGTCAGAGTGTGTATAAATGTGAATGAAGCAAGATGAGTGCCAAGACAATGTGATTGAGTGGTGTTTCCCTCTTTGCCTGACCATTCGCCGAATTTGCGTGATGGTAAGTTAGTTAGCTAGGAATCATGTGTATAAACATAGCGTTTGCGTTTTACGATCTGTGTGATTAACTTAACGTTAAACGCGACATTCGTTATAATCTACATGTTCATAGATGACGTTAATTTAATTATTTTATTTATTAAAATACTCTTATGCTTTACAAAATTAAGACAAATCATTTTTGTGCGCCCGTATGTATGCAATATAAATGTGGATAAATAGTTTTGTCTGTCTAAACACTCAATTCTTTCAAGAAAGGCAATACAAATACAATATTGTTCAGATGATTCAATCCAATATTGTATTTGTATGCCTTTCTTGAAAGAATTGAGTTTTTTTACGGACAAAACTATTTCTTTATATCCATGTTGCGTATGTATGGGCGCAAGCAAATAATTCGTCTTAAGGCGATGCACTACGTCGTGTAATATTTTAAATTGAGCCGCTATCAATAACAACTCTTAAGTAGTTGGCAATAAGGTTTAAATTCCCGCTTAACACCATCCGCCTGTTTTGATTTATGCAAGAAAAAAACATGGCCAAAAAGTGACTTTTATTTTATTTTGTGGATGTTCAGGCATAAATATTATTATTTTTATTGATCATTTTAAAAATAACTTAATTTGCCACATTATACAATAAAATCATAACCCAAAATGGGTTCGTAAGTAGGAGATTTTGAACTTTAAATCAGTTTTCATAGGCCTTTACATTATTTTTTTCTGGGCTTATAAAAAGACTTATCTAAAAAATACTCGATTATTTCAAAGGCCAAGATGTATTCTACTCGCAGTATTTGATTAAAGCATCTGAAACATTTCTAGGCGACCAAATTTTCAAACCAAAAACACATGATTTTGCATTACTACGTATGGCATCGCCTTAATGTTTTAAAGCAGGGGTCTCCAAACTACGGCCCGCGGGCCGTATCCGGCCCGCCAGTGTCTTCCATCCGGCCCGCGACATCTTATGACCAGTGTCATCAAGGACCCGCGACAGCTAATGGCTAAGACCTTGCTCAGAAGGGGCGAAAACTCCGCGAATTTTTTCGTGCGAATAAATAAATATGCTCGTTGGCGAGGTACTTGGCACCAATACATTGCGTCCACAAGTATCGCGCGAATATATCGAGAGGATTTTTTTGAATAATCTTTATTTGATTCGCAAAAATATCAAGGTCTGAGAAACGAGTATCAAAAATTATCTTCAAAGCTACGTTATCTAAAGCTATTTTTTCATCCCTGAAAAATCTATTGTCTACCCCCCCCCCATCCCTAGGACAGAAAATATGAGTGTCTAGAAATTAAAACGGTTTTGGCCCTCTGAACTCACTGGAGTAGTCAATGTGGCCCGCCGGCTGAAAAGTTTGGAGACCCCTGTTTTAAAGCATAACTTGCACAGAGTGTATTTCAATAAAATAATTGAATTAACGCCATCTATGAACACGCATTTTATAACGAACGTCGCATTTAACCTTAACAACTTTTTTCTTAACTCGAATTGTTGGAATGCTATCTCGGAAATCTTAGCCTTTCCGGTTATATTTAATTAAGTTTTAACTATTAGTTGGTGTGATGGTTTTCTTTTTATTACTTTCTAATTAGACTAACAACTAAATAAAGTTTATATAGCGTTGTTTCTAAGCAAATGGGTTAGTTTTGAGTTCAATTCTGCAACTCTGTATCTTTAAATTTCGTATTACATGAAGTCTCGCGGATAAATAATTGTATACCATTAATTAATTAATTAGTAATCTCCGCTTGTGAAGTAAGCAGTATTATTTTATTAGAATATTTATTTCTTGTGCCGTTTGTGGACACAGCCTTGAGTTCCTTATTCCAAATTATTATTGTTTATTTTTTTTACCTAAAAGGTTGTGGTCTTCAACTGATTTGATTATTGTGTATCTGTGGTTATTTATTTATAAAATTATGTTTGTGTTAAAAAAATTGGCACATTTGCTTTTATGTCAAAATTATATTTTTTTGGTTTTGAATAAAGCATTTGAAATAAGCCCTGTTTGTTTCAACATTGTAACCCAATCATATACATTCTCAAATAACTTGGAAGCTTTTTTTTATTTATGTGAAACTGTACTAGAGTCCCAACTCTGTCCCAACCGTCTGGAGCCAGTGAGACTATGGCATCCCCAATTGGGGTATGTTATGAGATTACACATTTTAATTAAATTTATTTGCGCATGAAGAAGCTCAGCCAATGAGTTCGTCCAAAAAGTTTTATATCCAGTTTTTTAATAAACCTATCTTTAATATTATACAGGGTTTTCCAATAAGAGGTGTTATTTTGATATTCAATCGTAAAAGATCAATGGTTTCGTTGCTTGTGTGGCACGTAGCGCCGTATTGTTGAAAGTAAACGTTGTCCAGGTCAATACCACCCAATTCCGGCCATAAAGAATCATTAATCATCTCTCGATAGCGCAATCCATTCACCGTAACTGTTGCTCCAGCCTCATTTTCTAAAAAGTAAGGTCCAATGACTCCGCCGGACCATAAACCGCACCAAACAGTCACAAGTTGAGGATAGAGAGGCTTTTCAACTTTTAAACTCTTGGGTTTTCCGAGCCCCAGATGCCACAATTTTGCTTGTTGACGAAGCCACCGAGGTGGAAATGGGCCTCATCACTCAAGATGATTTGCAAGTTGAGTTGTTGAAGCGTGTATCGTTCCATTTTTATTAATGGCGTAGTTTCTACTTGTCAAATGTCAAAGAATGACAGCTTCAAAAGTAACATCTACCGAAATAGCTGGCTATTCAAAATAACACCTCTTATTGGAAAACCCTGTACTAAAAATACGTATCAAGTAAAATTTTAAAGTTATATTGAAAAATAAACTTTCTGATTGTACAAATAAACATGTAAAAAATCAATCCGTAAAAAACAATTTTTTTTTCTTCCACAATACATCTATTTTTATTAATAGATGTATTTAAAAAATAATAATTGTTTGACTGAGGATCGAACCTTCCTCCCCAGGCACTGGAGTCAACCGCGCTTTAACTTTAGCCAAATTCCGATTGGGTAGTACCTAGAATTATTTTGTATATAATAACTGCTGTGAATTTTTATAATGTCATACAAATTTCAGCAAAAGTGAGTGCGTGAGTGCCACCAACGGTTGATAGAGAATACATTGTCATCCACAACGAGTCTATCTGCTGAGTTTCAGCTGAATCAGACGTCAGTGGGTTAATTTCCACTTTCAAGATTCCATTTCATTCGTTGATTCAGTTTCAGCTAATCAGAACGTCAGGAAGGTGGGTTGATTTCCACTTTCAAGATTCCATTTCATTCGTTGATTCAGTTTCAGCTAATCAGAACGTCAGGAAGGTGGGTTGATTTCCACTTTCAAGATTCCATTTCATTCGTTGATTCAGTTTCAGCTAATCAGAACGTCAGGAAGGTGGGTTGATTTCCACTTTCAAGATTCCATTTCATTCGTTGATTCAGTTTCAGCTAATCAGAACGTCAGGAAGGTGGGTTGATTTCCACTTTCAAGATTCCATTTCATTCGTGGATTCAGTTTCAGCTAATCAGAACGTCAGGAAGGTGGGTTGATTTCCACTTTCAAGATTCCATTTCATTCGTTGATTCAGTTTCAGCTAATCAGAACGTCAGGAAGGTGGGTTGATTTCCACTTTCAAGATTCCATTTCATTCATTGATTCAGTTTCAGCTAATCAGAACGTCAGGAAGGTGGGTTGATTTCCACTTTCAAGATTCCATTTCATTCATTGATTCAGTTTCAGCTGAATCAGACGTCTGTGGGTTAATTTCCACTTTCAAGATTCCATTTCATTCATTGATTCAGTTTCAGCTGAATCAGATGTCAGTGAGTTAATTTCCACTTTCAAGATTCCATTTCATTCATTGATTCAATTTCAGCTAATCAGAACGTCAGGAAGGTGGGTTGATTTCCATTTTCAAGATTCCATTTCATTCATTGATTCAGTTTCAGCTGAATCAGACGTCTGTGGGTTAATTTCCACTTTCAAGATTCCATTTCATTCATTGATTCAGTTTCAGCTAATCAGAACGTCAGGAAGGTGGGTTGATTTCCACTTTCAAGATTCCATTTCATTCATTGATTCATTTTCAGCTGAATCAGATGTCAGTGGGTTAATTTCCACTTTCAAGATTCCATTTCATTCATTGATTCAGTTTCAGCTAATCAGAACGTCAGGAAGGTGGGTTGATTTCCACTTTCAAGATTCCATTTCAGCTAATCAGAACGTCAGGAAGGTGGGTTGATTTCCACTTTCAAGATTCCATTTCATTCATTGATTCTGTTTCAGCTGAATCAGACGTCAGTGGGTTAATTTCCACTTTCAAGATTCCATTTCAGCTAATCAGACGTCAGGAAAGTGGGTTGATTTCCACTTTCAAGATTCCATTTCATTCATTGATTCAGTTTCAGCTAATCAGAACGTCAGGAAGGTGGGTTGATTTCCACTTTCAAGATTCCATTTCATTCATTGATTCAGTTTCAGCTAATCAGAACGTCAGGAAGGTGGGTAGATTTCCACTTTCAAGATTCCATTTCATTCATTGATTCAGTTATTTATTATTCCATTTCATTCCTTCGAGAAAACAAAATGGAAATTAAAATAGATTTAAGTATTTAACCGGTCAGCAACGTAAGCAGATATACACGATAAAATAACGATAGCAGTCAAGTACAATAAGCGTGTTTACACGTCAACGCGTGTGTTTCCACAAAAATCGTCATAACTCCGTTATTCTTCTAGTGACATCCCTAAAACAAAAAGTAGAATATTCGTATTGAATGAAGCTTCACATCTCTATTCAAAGTTATCCATAGAAACCCGTAAAAAGACCTACTCAGTGGAAGCAAATTTTACCCGCCAAATCGTAAAACGACGCCAAGAAAGCCGTTTGACGTGCCGACCCGCCTCGCAAGTTTAATTATTTTTTTTTAAATATATTTTGTATGAAATGGTCAAAAAGTGAAGTGACAGAATTGTTTATTGTACATTTGTACGATGAAATAAGTGTTTTTTTTTTACATTATCCGTGATTTTAGTATCGTTTTTACATAAAACATTACAGGTGAGTCATTTTTACAATTTTTTCATGTTTCCATTCTAAATTTAAATATTTACAAATGTTAATATTTATTTATGATACAACAATTTGAAAGCCTATTTTGTAACCTTTCTAAAACAGTTTTTACTATTCGGCTCCGTTCAGTAATGTTTCATTTATAGAGCTTTGATTGTGAGGCGGTAATAACACAACGTTTTCGTGAAATTAACATTTCGGTAAAGACATCTTAGCTTCAAGTTCGCGAAAAGTCGGAGGGGTTAAAAGAAATATGTCTTACAATCAAACTGAATATACTACTGAGTTTCATAAGTGTGATGTATGGTAATAGATTGAATATTTAAGCGATAGATGGGGCTAGTCATAAAGCTTACTCCAGAGTCCGTCAGATGTCGCTAGAGTGTAACAATTACTTGTGAGATGAGATTGACAGTGAACAAGCTTCTCGAACCAGAGAATTACCAACCCTCGAGTAATGAACAGTGTAGCTAAATCCAGACCTATTTATTTGTAACGTAAATAAACACAATTATAAGTAGAACCTTTTACTTTTTAACAAAGAGTTCCCAACCCTTAAATCCGCTAAGTAAGACAGTTATAATAATAAGATTTAATAAATATATTAAAAACAAAGTCATTCCTAATTTTTAGGAGCTTGTGAGGTTAAAACGAAGAAGTGGAGAGGAAGGTTGGAATATTCAGATCTTTGTGATATAGTAAAACAAATTTTGTATAAATAAAAACATTTTATTAATATTGCAAATGAATTGCATAAGTTTCTAACCAATTAAGTTTATTTCATTACAGCATGTTTTACATTTTGGCAGCTTTTGATTTCATCATTGAACCAAAATAATTAATTGGGTAATTCAGTTAACAGTTTTCATTCCGCCATCGCGGCGTTACCTCCCTCCTTGTTGCTCTACTACACAATGTGAAATAAAATAAAATTTATGAAAATAAACAACATTTACATAACGGGAATTGATTAAATAATAAACTACCTAAAATAAATGTTGAAATATTTACAAGTTTACAATAATTATAATAATATTATAAATTCATTGTTAAATATTATGTGAAACTATCATTTTTGGATTCTACATACAACCCGTTTGTTTTAAAGAGCAGAAGATATGCAGAAAAAAAGAATTCTCTCTACAGTATAATATATTTTTGCCATTTTAAAATTTAACCTGTTATAAGTAATAATAATAGGAGATGAAAGAACACCATACTATTATAAAAGAACCAAGTTGTGTTCAGGATGCGTCTGCCACCAGCTCGTGGGATGCCAGATCGGGAGAGGCACCCATCGCCTTGCGATGCAGTGGGAGGGATATATTCATTAGTCTGTCACTCCTGGACTGATTCCTAAATTCATACCCACCCCTCATACATTATACCTTCCCAAAACTTCGTCTCCTTAAAAATACAGCATCCCCAAAGATGACTTCCTAGGCTCTGAGGGAAATTATTTTTCTCAGGGCCTATGTCATAAGTGGAAATAATGGAAAAATTTTATGTTAGCAAATACTTTTAATTTTGCCTTTGCTAAAAATTATTGAAAGGGGCTATAATAAATAGGTACGGTGAAATGCAAGCCTTGCAGGTTTACTAAAGAAAATGGCTAATTTTTAATAGTAAAAGTTTGATGCGTGCAACCAACATTACAAGTGTATTTAAACAACAATGAAATAATTTTGGTTGAATTTAAATAATATAATACAATAGATCAGTCATCAAACTTGCGATGAAGCCTTACTCCAAGCTTTAGGCCCAATAAATGCTTCACACTGCCTCTTACACAATCTACAAAGTATACAATAAGAATCACAAATTCTATAGAATTTCAATAATCCAGCACCTCGAGCAATCTGGCAATTCCAGTAGTTTGGCAATACAGTACCTAATCTGGAAATAACAGTAATAAGGATCTTAAAGAAATCCGGGAATTACAGTAATCTGGAAATTATAGTAATCCAGAAATTACAGTAATCTGAGAATCACAATAATCTCGTTGTTCTAGCAATCTGAAAATTCCAGTAATCTTGTAATTCTTGTAATCTTAGGATTCCACTAATCTTGTAGTTCCTGTAATCTTGTAATTCCAGTAATCTGGCAATTCCAGCTATATTGTAAATTGCTGTAATTTGACAATTCCAGCTATATTGTAAATTGCTGTTATTTGACAATTCCAGCTATATTGTAAATTGCTGTAATTTGACAATTCCAGCTATATTGTAAATTGCTGTTATTTGACAATTCCAGCTATATTGTAAATTGCTGTAATTTGACAATTCCAGCTATATTGTAAATTGCTGTAATTTGACAATTCCAGCTATATTGTAAATTGCTGTTATTTGACAATTCCAAATCCGTGTTTCATACAGTGCTTGATTAATGAAATTCTATAGTACTTGTAAATCCAGCTCTCCCCAGAATCGTCAGTGATTTCATCACAATAGAGAGGATAGAATGGAAAACTAGCCACAAAAGTTACAACTATGGATATTATAGACATTAAAATTTAACTACATGACTGCGAAACGTCAGCGTTCACGGACATTAGCGTATTATTATATGAGCTCACATTGCCAAATGAATAATTCAAAAGTGTGAACACCAAAGTTCCGCACCCATTTTATAAATTACCTATAAAAACTAGCTTAAAGTTAGATATGTATAATAATAATAATATAAATACCTAATACCTTAATTAACATACTAGATAATAAACATGGTAAGATTTCTACGCCCCTAGGGGGCCAACTCATTGTCATTTATTCTCCCCTACTATTTGTATTACAAATAAATATTCCACGCTAACAAACTTTCCCTAGAAATTGTATTAACGAGAACAGGTATAAAAAGCTTTTGCAGGTATAAAAGTCATTTTCAGTACAAAACATCAAATCAAGTCACTCAGCGAGGTAGACAAGCGATATTCTCCACTGGCATCGGGCACGCAAGGCTTATCCAATGTGTTTAAAGACGTCAAATAATGCACAATCATTGGGTATCACAATAAAATAGAAAAAAAAATTCAATGTACATATTGGTTAACTACAGTGGGTTTATGGGTTATCCCTATAGCTCAGAAGTCACCTCTAAGCGGAAGAAACTTGAATTCAAACCCTACATAACGGCAAAGACTCGGTTTTCAAATGCTTAGGGTGATTCAAGATTTTCCCGGTCAATAGTATTATGTTTAGTATCAGATTTACCGATAAGATAAGCTCCTAGGCCTAATCTTACATACCAGAGACCCAATTCTATAGACTCTTTCTATAAGTGTAACGTGTATGACGAAGCGAATCACTTTGGTTATTTTTAGACTTGCTGAATCATGTTAGACTTTTTAGAAAGCCTCCTTTATCATCAGCCATCTGATGAGGAATACTGTAAGGCTGTCGGAAAGGTTATTTAAATTATATACTTCTGTTTATAGATTTAAGTGATAAAAGACTAATGCCGAAACCAATGATTGTTCATCACGTGAAGTCTACAGAACACTCGGAAGAATTTCTTTCAATTCAATAACTTTTTTGTAAACACTATTTAGACACAGTTTCAGGTCCCCTTTGAGCCGCACTAGCAAAGGAACGGGAATCAAACCCGCCGGCAATACAATTAGTAAATAGCCTAAACATTCAAACACCACTAACAAACGTGACAATTGTAATTTCCTAAACATATATTATTAGCAAATTTAATCGCAAAACATCTAAAAGAGTCGTGTCCCATAAACACGACACATAGACTTGCAAAACGCTAGCGGTAATTTGAAATCAAATATAATTTTCAACAATTTCAAATTGAAAATTATAGAATCAGTTGTTGATTAAAAAAATTCCATCAAAATTTATTTCGATTGTCATTTCCTTGGGCACAAAAGATTGGTCTACATTACAATAATTAATCATATAACCCATTCAATTTTACTGCTAAGCTTTCACACCAATCAGCTATAATTTTCAAATGGCAGAGTTTATGTTCACGCTGCAAATTTTTGGCATAAGTTTGAGCGTTTAGCGTTAAATTGCATCAATCCTTCTGCTGATGTTCGACAAATAAATAAAGCAGCTTAGTATGGTTGGTGAAAGGCCCTGCGGCTAAGTGAACTTGTAGCAGCACAGGCTGAAGACGGTGGCAAGGGAGAGACGGGGCAGGGGGGCGATGGTGGTGGGTGGCGGCGGCCGCTGCTCGGTTTCATCCCGTTGCGATAATTCTCACGCAAACGATTCTTTTGTCGGGCTCAACTGCTTGGAGGAACTGACGCTGGAGCGGCTTTGCCGGCCGTCAGTTGACCTGGGGACAGTTATAAACATATTATATTTCCATTTTTTTGAACTAATACATAATTTCAAACCAATTTCAACCAACGAAGTTCACATCGTGTTTGCGTCCCACCCAGGCGTAGTGTGTTCAATTCCTCGGCTGGCTAAGTCCTACATTTCATCACAAGTAACATTTTCCGCTTACTGTGGTAGTAGTAGGAGATTTTCAAATATTGTCAGGTTATTCGTAACTCGGGAATGTTTGTCTTTCTTTGAAAAAATAAATAAATTGATCTCTAATGTGAGTTTTAAAACTTTAAATCAGAAAGGTTATGTAATAATATTTCTACAGTAATTGAACCAGCCGAGGTGGAAGATCTAATATCGATTTTCAAAGAACTTGATCAACTGTTTACCAATAAACATAGTATAGAATTAGTATTATTAGAAAAGATCAAGATCAAAATATCAAGATCAAAAGATCAAGATCAAGATCAAAAGATCAAGATTAAAAGATCAAGATCAAAAGATCAAGATTAAAAAATCAAGATCATTCCAGAATTTACAAAATATGTTTCAACCTCAAAATCATCATTAAAATATAAAATATCAATAAAAGTTAACTTATTCCCTGACAAAGAAATATTCAACAAGTCAATATAGCATTTATCCAAGATGAATTTAAAGTGAGACCAAGTACTGATTCCTGTGGGTGCCATTTCATTGGTTGTTTGGACTTATTTGGGTGAATTATTTCCAGCAAAGTAGTCACACTAGAATAATATGAAAATATCCAATTATTGTTACCAACGAAGTCTACTATCCCAAAATCATTATTTTGTCAGTTAGTGTTGGGAAGTAAGAGCTTCATAGATGCACGCACAGATGGCAGTGCATAGAGCTTGCGTGGAAGTCCGTAAGATGGCAGCTAGTGGCCAGTAGTCGCCAGGACCAGTGAGAATGCTCCCAGACGAACTTACTGTTCTCAGATTTTAATTAGCCAGCTTCTAGTTAGGTCAACTAACGAGTCACCATTGTAATACGCAAAGTATTAATAAATCCCTGATTTATCACAAAGAACCATTTATTTATAATCTCCTTCCACGACGAGTTGGAGAACTGTTTGTGGGAACACAACAGTGAGTTAACATAGTTCTTTAAGACTACATAAAAAAATAGCAAAAGTCCAAGATGATTTTAAAATAGGACACAACGATCCCTGTGAAATACCATTTGACATTTGCTTTTTGGGGTAATCATTATTCTGTTTGTTTAACTTATTTCCTCGTAGTGACTACACAAAATAGCACAAGTCCAAGGTGATTTTTGAGCAGGACCTAATACTAATCTCTGTGGGACGCCATTTAGTTGATTGTTTGGACTTACTTTGGTGAATTGTTTCCAGTGAAGGAGTTGGCCACTGGGCTGATCTTGTGATTGGCCAGGAAAGTGTCAATAGACTCATCCGAACTGTAACTGTCGTTATCACTGGAAAAATAGAAGAAATAGTCAAAGTGTTGAACAGGGAATAGAAAAAGTAACCTTTAAACTATGAATATTATTAAAAAAAGTCACTATCTGGCTCTGTCTGTTTGCGCGCTTAGTTCTTCTAAACTACGCAACAGATTTTGATAGGATTTTCACTGTCATTTAGAGAATTTATTTTACACATCAGCTAGTTGTAAATATTGTTTTGTTATTAGTGCATATTTGTATTGCATAAGTGTTTCTACAATAGCAGCACAATTTACAAAAATGTAGCGTAAACCAAAGAGTAGAAAAAACTTATTATATCAAACCTAAGTAATAAATAGTATTTTAAAGACATTTCCACTAATTGAAATTGATTAAGCAGTAATTTACCAGAGGAACAAAATAATCCTTGTCAACAATAGACAAACATTATTGCCACAAAACATTGAAAAAAAAAACTAATTATTGAAATTAACAAAAAGTAAAAACAATCATTTTTGCTGTTTACGTACATATTTCAAGGCTTTTAATGCATGCATTCCCCAACGATGGGATCATGAATGAAAGTAACGGCTTGATATTGTTATGAAAGTTTTCACAATAGATCAAAATTATAATACAATTTAAAAATAAACAAAAAGCACAACAATTACCTGTCGCTGTTATCCCCGGGGCTCAGCTCGTCGGAGATGGCCTGTTGTAGAAGCGCGATGCGAGCGCGGGCCTCGTGCAACTCTGTCCTGGCGCTGGCACCCTCGGCGCGCTCAGCCTCCAGCCGTCCCTCGGCCTCAGTGCGCGCGCGGACTGCCTCGTCCATGCGCACCGATACAGTGGACAGCTCTTCGCGTAACTCCCTAGGGAATTAATACGATGATGAAAAATAAATGCCGATGAGGAACAATGGAATGAAAAATACAATACTCTCTCAGTAATTCAGCACTCGATTATCCGACAACTACTACAACCCGCCGTTAAAATGTTGAATAAAATCAAGTACCATAATTCACCGATATTCGTATGTCAAATTCAATAATCCACTGCACGACTAGATTTGAGTTATCTTACTGTCGCACTCTCAGTTACTATACTGCTGTCTAACTTGCTAGAGCTGACCATTTTATCGTTGTTCTAGGACATATTTGTGTATTCTAGCAATAACTATCCCTTATGTTTCATGTGTTTGTTGTGTTTGGATCACATGTTCAATCAGGTTAATATTTAATGACTTACCTCAGTTGACGCATAATCTTCCTCATCTCCTCGGCCTGCTGCAGTTCCCTGGCCTGCGCTGCCCCCGCAGCCTGCGCACTACTGGCAGCCGCCTCCTTGGCCCGGGTGGTCTGCGCCTCGAGGCGGCAGCGCGCCGTCTGCTCAAGCTCCAGGCGCGCTTCCAGCTCCTTGCTGCGGAGTTCCAGCCTGGAAGATAAACAATTATAACATTTTGAACGATCGAGACTTTATTTTTCTTCATTAGGAAAGCTCTAAAAGCATTTAGATTGAAGAAAACGGGATGCCCCAGGAATGGCACCATCATATCGATAGAAGGTTCGACTATCTTTAACGTGAACTCACTTGTCAGTGTGCGCGGTTTGACCCTGCGTGTGCGCTAGGTCTAGCAGCGCGAGGCGCGCCTGGAGTTCGTTGGCACGTTCGCGCGCCCCTCGCGCTTCCTCCTCTGCGCTGGCTGCCCGTGCACTGGCTTCACGAGCTGCACGTTGTTCTTCACCCAGCGATTGTACGCAAGCGCGGTATTTCTTCATCACCTGCGACAAAACAACAAAAGGTTATAATTTGTAGAAAAGTAGTGATAAAGAAGTCGGTGGCAGAATGGAAGAGTTTTGTAAAAAAACTGGTCTATCTATTGAAAGGATACTCAAAAGTATTTGTCGAAGCTGTAATGCATCCTTTTCTTTAATTTCACTAGTTGGAAATAGCTCTAAAAGACAGGGAAACATTCTCGAAATGGGAAGACTGAAATATCTCGGAGACATTTTTAGACTAGCTGGTGAAAACGATTTTAATCACCTAACTTAAAGTAGTCCCAGAGAGAAATCGTACGCATGTCATCAACAAACATTTTTTCCCTTCTCACGCATTTTGTGTGAAAACGAAAAAGACAGAAGTTAACAGAACGATGACGTCATGTACATCCCCTTTCTGGCACTAGTATAGCAATATGTGCTTTGGTAGTATTAATTTTGTTCAAACCACAATTTTAGTATTGACTGCTGTCTGAGGGTTACGCTATTTTTAATTACATCTAAATAGTTGGGTATTAAAAACAAACAAATCAAACTTTCTCTAACCAAGACCCAAAAACATGGGAAGTACGAAAGACGTGGTGATATAGCCATCTGAACTTTGGATCCGTAACGTAAATAAAAAAAATGATAAATACATTTTGGCAATTGTGTCTACTATTTAGTAATCCTGCTGTATTCTGTCAGAATACATATGTTTTTCCACTTAGCATATTCTGTCAGAATTTATGTGTACTTTGCAATAAAATCCAAATAAATAGAACATACATATAACTAAAAACTATTTTTGATAGGTTTTACTGTCAGAAATAAACATAATTTTATAAATATTCAAATTTTGAATGGAAACATAAAAAAGTTTAAAAAATGGCTCACTTTACGTTTTTTTGTCTAAACATTGAACTAAAATTTTAATTTGGTATGACGAAAAAAAAACACATTTTATTTTAACAAATGTATTATAAACATTATTGTCAATGCACTTTTTGTTATTTTATACAAAAATAATTGATCAAAATTCAAAGTTTCAAAAATATTTCTCAAATTTCGGTCGGAACCTTTGGTTCCACAGAGGTGTACATTTTAATAATATCTATAAAGTATGCTGTTTTTTGTTTCTAACACCGTTTAGACCATTTTTCTCACCATGACAGTAAGGGAGACAAAGATTTAGGGAGCATATGGGTTGTTCCCAAAAGTGAACAAATTGACTCTACGGATAATAGCTTTTTGTTCGCAAAACCAAACAAATTAGCCTGAGGAGTTAATAACAGCAATCATCGTCATAGTTTTATAATCCACTCACTTCAGCGGCCTCTTCCTCTGCTTCCTCGAGCTGTGCGGCTGTGGTCGCGCCCTCGCGCTGCGCTTGCGCTGCCCGAGCCTCAGCTTCACGCCGGCCCCGAACTGCCTCCTCGAGGGCCGCTGACGCATCAGCCGCTTCAGCTTCGGCCGCCTGGCGAGCCTTCACGGCCGTGCGGAGGGACACTTCTGTGTCGTCCAGTCTGGAATACAAGAATAAATGGTAAGTTTAATAATCATAAAGAATGAATTTTCCAAAATATGTCCACATTTTTAGACTACTGAAACTCTATCCGAAACCGATAGAAAGACGGTGTTGCTATACTACCAACTTGCCAAGGAGCTGATAATAACCTTACATGTAATACAGCGTCCTTAAGGTTTTTACTAGTGCCAGGCGTTTTTTGGCTCAGGGTCAACCATGCATACATCTGGATAGGTTCTAACAGTGCCACTGAATTATTCCTAACAATCGATAATACAACAAATTTTTTAAGAATTATCGCCGTCTTATATTTTTGAAGGGTCAATATCCATATGACCTAATGAACATCCCCCACTGTAGTTCAAATTGCTGCTCATTCAAAATTGGTAGCAGATCGATCCAAATAATACTTACTTGTCTCGTAACTGCCTCAACTGCTGCTTGCCGGGTGCCTCCTTCTCCCTCCGTTCCAGCACCGCCTGCGCGTCCCTGGCCAGCGCGCGAGCCCGCTTCAGGTCCTTGCGCGAACGCGCCTCTCGCGCGTCACGTTCCTGGGCCTCTGCGCGAGCACTCTCCTCTAGCGCGGCGAGTCGGCGCTCCAGCTCGTGGCGCTCGCGGAGCAGTAAGGAGCGCTCGTTGTGCTCCGTTTCCAGTTGGGATTCCAGACCTGAACATGAACAGATATTTTGAATATGAAAAGTAATAAGATTATACGTATCGGCTGGCTCCATGACGATAAAGAACAAACAAATAATACACCTAACCTAACCTATTTGTTTTATCATGTACAGTTTTGTTACTATTCTGTTTTTCCGGTTACCGTGTTGACTATATATGAATATTTGTAAAGATTGATTGGAAATTTGAAAGAAGTACTGTGGAATATATCAATTTGGTGCAAAAAAAAGACATGATCAAGTGAACTTGAGTGGGGTCATATCAATAGTCGACATAATAGAATAATAAGAGTGGGAAGGAAGAAAGGACGGTATGCCAAGTCAAAGTTGTGTGTCGGTCCATAACCTTTAAACATAAATCAAACCGATTTCTTTCTGAAAGTGTAAATATATACATATATCATATTTTATTTGAGGCATTGGTCACTGAAACTTCATAACATCAAAGAGAAAGAACTCTTGTTTCAAAGCGATCTTACTAATAGGTAACAGGAAGCAGATGGTTGAAATAAATGGCTTCCATCGAATACCATTGAAATAAAAATGGTGTCCTTCAGGAAACCTCTCTTGGACCACCGATATTTCTTATTAATTTATTAACAACAAAGATTTATGATTTATTTAAATAACCTATGTAATAGCCTTGTGACTTACCTTTGACCTTCTTAGCAGCCTGAGCGCGCACCTCCTCCATCTCCTCGTCGCGCTGAGCGGCCTCCAGGCGCGCCGCCTTCCTCTGCTGCTCCAGAGACATCTCTAGCCTCACCTTGTGGCTCTCCAAAAGCTGTACAAATATATCAAATGTTAATACAAGCTAATAAGAAAAATGACTAATTTTAAAGAAAAACGATAATTTTAAAGAAAAAAGCAAAATCTTCCTTTTCATTTTGAGTCTTGAAATCTTTTTTTTAATAATGTACTCCGCAATGGTGACCTCCCAATGAGGAGGACATTATAAACTTACAAGTAGTTTGGCACTGAATAAAAAAACCAACTCCCCCTTTTTTTTTAAATGCCACCAATGCTGAAGATTTTTACAAATTAAATCCGGAATCGAGAGCCAAACCTCACTAATATATAAAAATATTTTTGTCATATCTTAGATCAACCTGAATCTTGATGCTGATGAACCGTCACTTATAGGCTGGAAAAATACAGTTCGACAAAAAAACTTCACCTGTAATTGTCCGGCCATCTCATCTAGTTCCTCTTCCTGGTCGTGGCATTTGGCCTCCAGGTCGTGCTTTGTCTTCCTCAGTGCCCCCACTTCTTCCTCTCCCTTGCCTCCGTAGGCCAATTCTTGCAGTTCCTTGCTGGCCTCCGTCAGGCGCTCCTCCTTCATCTCCAGCTCCATCCGGAGATCCTGCAATGAAGGACATGTTTATATATTAGTTACTGTTTTACAAATACGTACAGCTGTTAAGTTAGGTTTGCACCAATAAAGTAATTAGGTTGACACTCTATTTGCGGCATGAAGATATTTCAGCATGATTTTTTATGTCCCTTGATTGTGGCGTGATGATATAAAGGCTGGGCCAACATGTCGCTTTATCTACCAGTCTGAAACTTGGTCACCGCATGTGGAACACATCTCCCTGTCACCTGCTCAATCGACATTGGAAATACCTTTTTTGCCCAAGCAAAATGTCATAAAAATAATTAATACCATTACTTTTTTTTTCCAATGGGTTATTGACACTATAAAAAACAATAAACGCACATAAAGAGTTAAGTCAGATTAATTTTTCATTTTTCTCAAATGTTCTGTTTTGTCAAGTACCATCTATAACATGTAATCATGTACTCACGGCCAAGTTTTGTTCGAGGAGGTGCTTCTCCTGCTGCAGCTGATCGGCCTCCCTTTGGCAACGCTCCCTCAGCGCCTTCTCTCGCCGCACCTCCTCTTGCAGTTGCTGTCCCTCCCCATCGGCCCTTCGCTGGCGCTTCTCCAGGAGAGCAGCGCGAGCACCCTGCTCGTCCAGGAGAAGACGCAGGTCATTGGCGTCGCTGGCCGCCTTCTGAGCCTTGCGCTTCCACTGAGCGCCCACCTGGCGCTGCTCGTTGACTTCTTCGTAGGCATCTGCAACCTGGACAAACAAATAAACAAGCAAAGTTAGTAAACTGGGAATATTTTATACGGTGATTCCAAAAGTAGGATACATCGAGGAGGGATCCAGGGAGGTGGCGGGATCCTCGTGGAAAAAAGACAAACTAGCAAATAGGCTTCAATTTTGGGAGGCGAGAAGCGGTAATGCCGCGCCGGGAATCATTTATTGGATAACCAATACCTCTGCCATAGGTCATCAAGTGGTTTACCACGTTTGGTGATTTTGGTAATTTGCCAGCAGAGTTGCCCGGTTCATGCGGTGAGGTTTGTCTAGGTCTTGAACTTTCAAGTATCTGTGTCAGTGTTTTCTGTGTCTATCTTCTACTCAAGCTGCTTCTTGAGGTTTTCAGCTTCTCCAGATCGTCTTTGAACGGTTGTATCTGTTTCAGTGTTAAAATCTCATGTGTTATGGTTAGTTACCTTCTTCTCGAGCTGCTTCTTGAGGTTGACCAGCTGCTCCAGATCGTCTTCGTGCTGTTGCCGGAGCTGGCGGCGGACCGCCTCCAGCTCGCGAAGGGCGGCCTGTAGACGGCGCTTGTACTTGCCGCCCGAGTCGCTGCCCTCTTCTTCGCTGCCGCCCTCGGCGCTGCCACCAGACGCGCTTGTCTCCGCGCGCGAGTACATCAGCTCGGTCTCTAGGCGCTCCGACGTCTGTCCGTCAACAAACAAATAAATATTAATTCAAAACAGTAGCTCTTGGTCGTTAGGACACAAACTTTACCGTCCTAATAAAGTTAAAGCATAGTTAATACAAAGTGCCCGTGATCACCTTGACACCTTATATGGAAAGTCTAATTGCACCAGTCCTGCAATGAGGTTGCCTCCTAATTTCGATATCCTCAAAAATAACGAATTTATAAGCAATGAATATTTTCAAAACGTATGCAATAGAGTCTGGTGAAGTCACAAGGTTTTTGGTCGGCCGCAAATATCATCGATGGCTTAAATCTTCAGTACGGTATTTTCCGAAAATTCTAGAAGTTCTGTTCTCAGCGTGCTCTAATTAATATGATACATTATTGTTAAATAATATGATACTTCATTGAGGGAGACAGCCCCATTCCCCAGGCTGCTTGAGCCACAAATCATAGAGATACTTTTGCACTTACTATCTAAATCTCTGATTAAATGCATTATTTTAAAGGATTCAAGATATTCAATGAACTACCGACGGATGTTAAAGAAGCTAAAAGCCTTGCAGCTTTTCGTGGGTTATACCTAAATGCTATAAAGAATACGTTTTAGACTTAGTGTAAAGTGCGCCTAAATGTCATAGAAATAAGTTTGTACATGCAAATAATTCTAAAGGCTTTTACTAGATATAAAAAATGTATTTATAACTAAACAAAAACATACAAAAAAGAGATCCCTTGGGCGTACACATAGTAAAACCGTGAACGACCGTAAAGACATTGACAGATGGGTGAATGCCGGAAATTCAACGAGAAAGACTGAATGCAATTAGACGCAAACAAAAAATTAAATGGCGCTAAACTTTTATTGAAAGGGGTTGCAGTGAGTCAAATAAGTTGAGAAACCAGGCTATAGCACCGTCTAATAAGTTGAGAAACCAGAGTACAGCACCGTCTAATAATTTGAGAAACCGGGGTATAGCACCGTCTAATAAATTGAGAAACCAGGGTATAGCACCGTCTAATAAGTTGAGAAACCAGGGTATAGCACCTTCTAAAAAAAGGGCCTTACCTGCTGCAACGACGTGTTGGCAGACTTCAGTCCCAGGATGTCCCTTTCTAGCCGCAGCCGCTCGGAGGTCTCCGCCCCGAGCCGCTCTGCCGCAAGAGACCCGGCCGACTGCTCCACGGCCAGCTCGGCCGTCATCTCCGATAACTGCAACAAGACAACACAACACAGGTTAGACATTGATCATTTAACTGACATAACACAAACTCAGATGAATTGACACCAATATCAAATCTAATGATGGGTATATGGGATAGCACCAATGTCAAATGAAATCATGCTAACGTCAAATCAAATTACACTAGTATCATCAAATGACGCCGGCATCCAGTCAAATAAATAAAACATCAAATCAATAACACTAATATCAAATGAAATCATGCTAACGTCAAATCAACAGATACCTACGTCGTATTAAATGACGCCAACATCAAATCAACAGAGACTAGTGTCAAATGAAATCATGCTAACGTTAAATTCTTATTTGGAAATTAGGAAAGCTTGGTATACGTGGCAATATATTAGCCCAGTTTGAAAGCTATCGTACTGGAAGACAACAAATTGTTAGAATAAAATCCTCCCTGTCGGAAAAAATTAATGCAACAAGTGGAGTTCCGCAGGGTTCACACCTTGGCCCTATCTTATTTATCTTGTTTATAAACGATCTTACACAAATATTTCATGATGTATCTATCTTACTTTTTGCTGATGACCTCAAAATATATAGAACTATTCAAAATATTTACCATTGCAACATTCTTCAAGACAATATCAACAAATTATTATTTTGGTGTAATGAAAATAGACTTTACTTAAATATCTCAAAATGTCAAATAGTTAATAGTAGATTTTATCGAATAAAAAATCCAGTGATTTCTGATTACAACATTGATAACAATGCTCTTGAGACATTAACACAAATCAAAGACTTAGGCATCACTTTTCAATCAAATCTTTCATTTGTTGACCACATCACAGAAATCTCTAATAAGGGCTTAAAAATGTTGGGATTTATAACTAGGCTAACCAGAAATTTGAACAATATAAAGTGTATTAAATTGTTATATTTTGCCCTTGTAAGAAGTCAACTTGAGTACAATTCTCCTGTCTGGAACCCACATTTAATATACATGTACAATATGTTGAAAGAATACAAAACAAATTCTTACGTTTTATAAATTTTAAAATGGGTATTCCAGCAATTATGTTGAACTACAACACCCTGTTAAATTATATGAATATGCTCAAATTGTCAGACAAAAGAATTTTCACTGACTTGGTATTTCTATATGAAATTCTAAATGATTTTGTTGACAGTCCGGTATTGCTAGAATTGATAAGCTTTCGGATTCCACAACGTAATACTGGAAGTCAAGATTTATTTCAGTGCAGAAATTCTGGGACTAACTACCATATGTATTCCTCTTTGCCCAGAATACTAATTGAGGGAAACAATTATACTAAGTCAGTGGACATCTTCAATTTATGTTTAAACAAATATAAAATGTTGTTAATGAAGCAATTCAGTTATGTACAATAAATAATGTATATTTCTTAATATTCTCATGTAAAAGCCCCGAAAAAGGGCGTATTAAATGACGCCAATACCAAATCAACGGAGACTAGTGTCAAATGAAAAACGTCAAATCATCAAAAACTTTAAACTACCCCAATATCAGATCAACCGAGACCAGTGTCAAATCATCAAAAAACCTACGTCGTATTAAATGACGCCAATGACATATCAGCCGAGACCAGTGTCAAACGAAAACGTCAAATCATCAGCAACCTATGTCGTATTAAATATCAAATCAAAAGAGATCAAGAGTCAAATGAATTGACATTAAGTCAAATGAAATGATGCCAGCATCAAATCAAATATTGACAATGTCAAATCAAATGACACCAATATCATCGAACTTCACCAAATCAATTGATGTCAATATCAAAACAAATTACGCCAACGACAAATCAAATGAACCAACATCAAATGAATTGATACCAAATCAAATCAGATGGCTTATATTTAACCGAGCATAAAATTAATCGCGATTGAATGCTCAAATATTTATAAGTTGCTACCAAAAGATGGACAGCACTTTATTATAGGGGGATGAACGAAAAATAATTTGGCTTAATTTTTCACAAAAAAAATCAACAATGAAAATGTAAACGCCGGTATAAAGTTATTGGAACCCTAAAAATATTGTTGTTGTGTTACTGGATTAAATTATCGTAAGCAATTGTTGAGCAATTCAACCACAGCTTGAAACTAAGTTGGTTTTGATGAAGACACCGCGAAAAGCGTCGCACAACAAACATCATTCATGTTAACACAAATAATATAATTGGCATAATCTCCAGAGACGCCCAGCGTGATCTATTTTAGGTAGGAGTGGGAACTAAAAAAACATGGTCAGATCTCCCCGTGCGTCAAGTGGATTATGTCCAAAACCTGTTTCATTCACATTATTTATTTCCGTCCAAGAAGAGGGACAACTGTTGTCGTGATGTAATTCCAATACATCATGGGTCAGGATTAGAGTTTCGAAAATAAACAAAAACTCAATGGCCGAGTTTGAATTTAGAACAAAAAATGATGATGAAAATTGCGGAAAATTGAAAAATAAAGAAAATAAATATAAAGCGATCGAATATTTTACACTAAAAATAAAATTACTTTAAAATTTACTTCTAAAGAATGTAAGAAAATGTGTAGTATTTTTGGATTAAGACGAAACAATACCCTAAAATAAAGTCGGAATCTTAATGACGTAAGTGAAGAAGACGTCTACAAAAATATGCGACGCGAGGCCCCGGTGTTTTGGACGGACCTACAGTCGAATTTGCTGCAGCAGGCCTAAAAAAATATCTTTCCGCGGAATTTATTTTGATTAATTCTGATAAACTTATTACTAAAATCCCAGATGTTTCTAAATTAATTCCTCGGGAAGTTACTAATTCATCATCTAGACAAATAAAATCTGGTGCTTATCGCTAATTTTATAGTGGAAATACGTTTATACGTTTTTAAATAAATAACTTACATCCGTCGGAAAAAGGTGTAGTTGCGAATTTGTCGGAATTAATTAAAATGATATTCGGTGAGAAATTCCTGTAGCGAAGGGGTTCGATTGCTACCTCTTAACTATTGTATCGCGCGGTTGTTGCTTGGATTATTATTGGATGAGTAGTGGCTGCGTTAACTCAACCCTTGATCATTTTTCCATTTATGGTAAAGCACCACCTCGTACACTTTAGTCTCGGGCACAAAAACTGACACGGGACGAGGCGCAAGCGAAGCGAGCCGAGAGCGTAGAGCAGACATAAACAGAATTAAATGGATCATTGAAGAAATTACAGGTTGTTGCATTCTAGGCTAATGTGCAGGTATAACAAAGTAGACTGATTGGACATTGGGTCTAGGGAATGTCGAATAATTTCAGATCAATGCTCAATGCTCAATGCAATACTAAAGCTACGCGATAAGAGACCAATTAGACTGCAAAGTGGGCGGGTTTAGTTTTA